>NW_023458721.1:69668-88177 GCF_013731165.1 Rhagoletis pomonella
GAAAATTAAAGTAATTTTCACTTAAATAATTTGGTGAAACTGGCTGTAAGGCATTTAACATTCTTATGCAGCGTTTTTGCTGCATTTAAATTGCAACATTTAGCACTTTCGAACATATGTTTTCGAAGAGCGTTAATGCTATCGCATTTAGCAAATGTACATTTACGCGAGTTCGAAATCGTAAGCTTTTAACAAACAGCCGTGTTCCAGTCGCTTATTCAGATCCGTATCTATTACGATTAATTCTCACGCAGAATATAATGAACAAAAAATCCGACTGAAAAAATTTTAAACCAAAAATTCAATACAAAAACTTGAATTGTTTTAACCATAACCGAACATTTGTTAGTGTATATATTCATTTGTCCATGCTGTCAATTAAAATTTCCTCACTTAATTAGGAAACAAAACAAATAGAGTTGATCACAAACTGATCCAGATTTCTATCAGCATCACATCGATGTTGAATTTGCGTAACTTTTCTTTATCCAAATAATGTAAAATAATAAATGAAATCTCGATCGGCGATTACTGAAACGCACTTAGCCACTGTATACGCGAAAAAGCAATGTTGCCACTTTTTCTCATTAAACCATGTTCGAATCGTGGAAATTTGGGAAGATCACAGGGTTGCTTTTAGCATTTAGATTCTTAATGCAAAAATGGAGTTGCGTTTAGGTGACGAATTTTGTATGGATAAATGTACATTTAGAGTAGCATTTAGAGCTAAATGCGCTAAATGTGCTTTTACGCGTAAGCAAAAATAGCCCATTATCGTATGTTTGTGTTTGGATACATTCATATGTATTTTATTATTTAGAGAGGATTTTTGAGAATAACTTTTGCGTGACGTCCACTGGTGAAATTGCGAGAGAGAAATGCCAAACCTTAACCAAGAATGGTAGAAGAAGAAAAAATGTTGCAAAGAAAACGTAAACAAGTTGCACAAGTGTGACGTCATGCAAACAACGATTCTGTCAAATTCGTTAAGAGAGGAATAGCGGTCCGAGATCGGCGCAACCTTTGTATTCTCTCAATCGTGATGTAAATCAGTGGTCGGCGCTTCATACCACAATTGTGGAAGACCAACACACACGTATTCTTACGCTCTATCGTTTAGTCGTTGGCTAGAGAGCAACGAATCAACATTGTGTTTGGCCATGATTCAATAATACAAGCTTAGATAATTATTGACAGCTGCGGTTTGACACTCCCTTACAAAAGGTTGCATTTACGAAGGAGAGAGAAAGGGCAAGAATGCAATCCCTTGTTTCGAAAATGGTAGTAGAAAAGTACGCAAAGTAGGCAATTAGTAGTGAAATTCCTTTCGTAAATTCTAATGGTTTTGCAGGAAATATGGCATTTTAAACGAAATGTTGAACGTAATATTTATATATCTACGTGAATTACGTAATTTATATGCTATTTAGCCGTATAAAAACTGCAAAATGACTCAAAGTTAAAATAAGACTACTATGAGATTGATGTAAACATCCAATGCTTATGTTTTCATCAGTTAAATATGCTTCATATGCATATACAAATAAACATATTGCACAAAAGCTTATACTTTTATTTCACACCAAAGCTACACTGTTTCCATGTAAATTTGCAAAGCATCAACACGGTGCCACTGCTAAGGGAGCGGTGCGAGAGAGACAACTGTCAGTTTATCGAACCTTGTATTATTCAATCATGGTGTTTGGCTGTTGCGCTTTGTTTCTTGTATGCAAAAATGCCTTGCGAGAAATATTACATGCTTGAAAATGCTTTTGGTGACATGTAATGCCTTTTGTGTTATAAGCATCGTATAGGCTTACAAGTATGGAAAGCGCCATTTTGTTTGTTTACATTTGAAAACAGCTGAGATCACCTGATTTTCAATTCTCTCATTCTCCGCACAGAAATACATTCAAGTTTCAGAAAAAACTTTAAAATGTAAATTGAGAAATATTTTAGAAAAATGTGTTTTTATTCATTTGAATTCAATAAAAAAGAAATTAAAAATGCGTGCCAAGTCTTGCATTTCCAATAATAACGATAAATGTGTATGTTCCAGGCAATAATTTAAAATATTTGTGAAACTTATCGTTTTGCGCTAAAATACAACAATGTGTGTAAAATTCGTTGTCATTGCTTCTGTTTTGAATATCATATTCGTGCCTGCCGGTGGAAAAAATAGGTAAATTGGCATTTATTTTCAAGAAAACATATCAGTTAAAATATATTTCTTTCCAGAGCGACATACGGACAAGTAAGATGATAAATTTGTATGATGAATATCGTGGAAAAACTTTTGTATCAAAATTTCTATTCTAATTTGCATTTGAATTATGATGCAGGGATGATTTGGGACGGATTATTTGAAGACAAACTTCTTATAAATATTGAGATTGTTGATTTATTTTAGAATTAAAAAAGGTAGTTTATATTAAAAAATATATTTACACTAGCAGTATGTAAATTACTTTTATTCCGAATTGAAACGATTTTAATGAATATTCATGGTTACATGGTAGTATGACAGTTAGATCTAAATGCATATTTGACAGGAAAGATAGAATACAAGATTGCGCCGTCCTGGCGGCGATGACATATCTGTACAAAAAGTAATAAAAGTCGAATTGGATGTTGAAAGAAAATGTGAGAACAGCAAATTTTCTTAATAATAAATTTTTCGATAAGGAACGTGTTTTGATTGTGCTAATTTGTAATAGCCTTATTCATAAACAATAAAGTAGCTTAAAAAAGGCTTATAAATTGAAAAATGTTTGTAAACGGCAATTTAAAAAGCTTTTTAAAATTTTTATTTTTTATTAATAAGGCAATAAAAATATGTGATTTACAATAACTTTTAACAAAGGAAATACGAAATAAGGTGATTTTTGCGGAAGTGGGTATTAGTGAATTTCAGTGCATTTAAAGTTTCTGAGGTTTCGTTTACCTTTAGATCAGAATTGTCAAAATTGAGAAATTCAAAGTAGCGATACAATAATCATAGAAAAGAAGATTGCGCCCTGCTGTGATGATGAGTAAATTTACCACAATGAGGAAGAATATAACAATTAAGTGAAAAAATTTTATTTTTACAAATTTAGTGAGCAGTAACGCGTTTCAAGAACGATATTTCAGACAAATCGTTAATGAACAACTATTTTTCCTTCCCGTCTGCTTTGGTTTTGGCAAAAAAAAGCTCCTGACGGCGATCAAGTCATTTCAACCATAAAATAATATTATTTGCAAGAACTATTCCCTAAAATTTTAACTAACTTTTTATTATTTATTAATTCCTTTTTGATATTCAGCAATAACAAGATGGAAAAAAATTATAAACCAAAATTAGTAATATTTTTATGAATGTAGCTATAAAAGTTCACAGAGGAAACGCCGGAAAACAATGTATTGGCAACAACATAAAATTTATGGCAATTTAGATGTCGACAGAATAATAACTACGATAAAGAAGCATGAAAGAAGTGTGCGAGAAACGGTCAACAAATTTCCTATAAAATATTTTGATTTTTGCTGGGTGTAAATGAAAACTCAATGAGTATTAAGGAAAAGAAAAATTTGAAAATAATAAACAGAAAAAGAGATGGGTGCACAAAAACTTTAGTTAAATGTTTTTCCCAAATTCTTAAAAAGTAAGCAAATCGATTTTTTTAATGTTACTTTTCATCTATTTTCTTTTTTATGAATAAGGTCATAAGCATGTACCGTTTTTATAAATAAATCTTATAGCAATATGCTATATATTTATTTATATACTTTTTGGCTGGCGAAATATGTAATTTTTCAACTTAATAGAAAAGCGTATTTAACCACATTACTTTTTTTTAATATTGAATGCCGCAACACAACAACTCTTTTTGTTGCACGAAACCCTTGAACACGTGGCTGTCATCTATTTCTTCTGTTTCGACATTTCGGTATTTTGAATTTCTTTCATTTTGACGTCATTCGCATTGTCAGATTTTTGAAATTCGTTTTGGTTCGACATTCTGCTATTTCATAATTCTTTCATTCTCATGTCATCCATCTTCCATTGTCGTTCGCATCGTCGAACGTGCCTGTCAAACACTGCCGCCATCATGCTTTTCAGCTTGGCAGGCACGTCCGCTGTTAGAAAGAGAATAGACAAAAAGGGGCATAGGATTCCATACTTGTAAGTATATACGATGGTTATAAGTCATTTAAAAAATAAAGAATATGCTAAGGAAACATTTTGATGAAGAAGAAATACAACGACTTTTTAATGAAAAACATAAATTTTTTTTCGAAGAATTAAAGGGTGGTTGTTAAAGGGAATATGTATGCGATTAAAAATCATTTTGAATCATTTCATAATGATACGGAAAATTTTGATGAACATGAATTTACATTTTTTTATTTAAATTTTCAATATTTGACGTGGGTGAATCCAAATGAGTTTTGAAATTTTTTATTTGAGTTTTACTTCAATATTTTCGTAGCACAAAAAACTAAAAACTCGAGAAAACCAGTTTTAAAGTTTTGAATTTACATATACTCCCAAGGGAAAAATTAATACATATTCAGCTTTGTCATTTGTTTCCGTTAGTTTACTATGCGCGGATGAACATTTTTCGGGTAATATTTTTTCCGGTGTAACTCAGGATAAGGCTGATTTTGTTCTAGTGAGCTACTGGTAATCGTTACAGCTATGCAATTTTTACACATCATGAGAAAGAAATAATGTTCATTCTTCCAAACTTAACCCGATTTTTGCTTTTTTGGGATTATGATACTTTTGTAGTAAATGAGCTATGCACATTTATGTACATATCGTTGTTTGAAGTACAAAACCGCATATCAAAACCTCGTATGTGAATTGTGTAAATAATTTTCTAGAGAGTAAAAATACTCACATTTCAAAAAAGTTCCCTCTTTTATAAAGCAATCGCATACCTGGCCAGTATATTTCAGGACGAATGGATAAGAATTGAGCCAAGAGCTTGTATGAGCAAATCCAATTTTTGACAGCTAATGCCAGTTACGCGGTTTTGCAGAATAACGATACGCGGTTTTTTACTTTAAAAGACGATATGCATGAGTTAAATAAATTTATTTATATGTTTTTATTGACGACCGATAAGTTAAGAATTTTGTTTCACTTCTCGTAATTTCCTACTGGGTTGATCATGCGGAGCAGTTCTCTTGTTCTCGCCAACACAGGCACCAGTGTTGCCAGAACTTTTCAGGGCGACCGGCTAGATTGGACAAAAAAAACGGCTAAAATGTTTCAACTAGAATTACATTTTTTTTAAATACATAAACTACAATTAGAAAGACTAGTAAATCCATTGAATTTTTTTGGTTAATAAAGATTATACGTAGCTAAGCTGTACACCACTTTATTTTTGTTTAACAAAGGAAACTGTCGTTATACGTAGCATCAGAAGTCATATTTGTATTACTTAAATATAAAAACAGAGATAAGTTACAAACTTATGGCGTTTTCTTTTCTATTAAACACTTTTGCTTTATAAATATTGGATCATTTTCAGTAGGTTGCTTTTTGCCCCGCAAAATCACTATATTAGCTGAAATATGGCACTTTTGCTTAGTCGGAGGGCAAAATTTTGAGAAAAGAACACGTAAAGCTGTGAAAGCAGAAAGTAGTTTAATTTATTGACATTCGTTGTTGTTGCTTTAACAAGTTTATGACATTTAACTAAAATGATGGCACCAGTTTCACTAGCAGAAAAATTTTTGTTTCTTGAAAAAGTAAAAAAAAAAATTAAAGTTAGTGAAGTTGGATGAAAATATTAAAAGTGTTGCGCGTTTGCAAACTGCCAGAATTCGGTACACCTGAGCAAACGTTCGAATATAATGTTGTTTGCTTTTCCGAGGTAGGTACGTAGTTTGATGACAAATTGCCGACGCAAAATATCTTTAAACCTCTGAAGCATGTACCATTATCCGTGGAACAGGAATGTCGAGTTAAAATGATGCCCTGCAACTTGTAATGGTACCAATTTTTGGATTCTCGGAATTTTCTGATAAAGATGTGGTGTTGCTTAAAATATATATACAAAAATATAAGCAAGAAACTATGTATTTCGTCACAAGAATTATACACATAAGATGAAAACTACTGCAGTTTCATTTTATAAAATTTAAAAAGTAAGTTTGCACCATGTATTGTCTTCCCAGAGAGTTTTGCTCCACATCGAAATTCGTGCTCTTTTATTTTCTAAGTGTAGCGAATAAAACTTCACACTTAAATTTAAGACAGTCATAACAAAAGTTATGACGCTAAAATGACGCGTCCCAGTTTATGTGTATTTGGGTCACTCGCTTAAAACAAAAATCATTGAAATCGGCTCACTATCTGATTGTTTTTCAATTTTATATAACACAGTCCGACATGAAAATTTTCCCAGAGATAAGACTAGCCATTTCTAATAGATTTTAGAGCACTAAATTTGTAAAAATAAAAACTTGTATATTTGAATTTTAATAAAATAATGCGAAGAGCAAAATCGGCTAAAAACGGCTAATTTTTTTTGCATAACGGCTAACAAATCGGCTGCCGGCTAAACTGAATTTTTTCCGGCTGTTTTCTGTCGCAACCGGCTAAATCTAGCCGGAAAACGGCTAGCATGGCAACACTGACAGGCACAGTTTAACTTTTGCCGACCACTGATGTAAATGCAAGCGTGCAAATTAGTTTGCTTCTATCAGTATAAACAGTATACAGAAGACGCACTATATACAACTTTATTTTTCTTCGGCGGACGTAATATTACAACCCGGACCAGAGCAGAGAAGTTAACATCACGACCACTATGAATAACATGGCGACCCGGAACAGAGCAGAGGAGTTAACTTCACGTCCACTATGAATAACATGAAGTTAACATCTCGCCACAAACAAGCATCACGATCAGCGTTGCCGCGAGCTTGAAAAAAATGTATTAGTTGCCAAGCAGAAAAAGTATCAAAAGCAAACAAAACTGTGGTTTGTTAAACTATTATTTAAAAAACAAATAATAACAAAAATTGTATCATTAAATCCATAGTTATAAAAAAATTTATATTTCTTGCTTCTGTCTGCTTATTTGCATAACGAAAAACAAACTTATAGAGCCTCTCAACCACACAAAATCCTTGCGCAACCTGAAACTTGTACAAGTCAATATTGTGGAAATTACTACAGCATAAAATTGCGCAAACCTTATTTTAAAGAAACGTTGCTCAAGTAAATATATGCAAGAAATATGAATTTGCGTTGTTTATTTTGATAGCTTCACCTTTAAAACGAGAAAAACAAATTTAAAAAAAATATAATTTTTTTCTACGATTTTATCCATATTTTACAGCACGATCTGGACACCAAAATCAAAACTAGACTAAAAATTTCGCAGTTGTCGCCATACGCACCACAAATTATTGTACAATAACACAAGCATGAGCAAAATATCAAAATATTTTTTATTTTAGCACAATAACCGTGCAATTTAGTACAAACGACCCCATACACCACACAAACGACCGACGCAAGCCCATTACAGCGTAATGTTTTTGTATGGGTTAGGGGTCCTATAACAGCGGCGTGTGCAAAGAAGTACTGGGTTGTGTTTCCCTTATAAGAGTTACCAAATCAAACTTATAACTATCGCTATATAAATTGTGAGACATTAAATAACAATAAAAAAAAAATGTTTGCCTTTAGACTAGTAATACTATTCATAGTTTTCGAAAATTCATTTCTGCCAGCCGAAAGTATCAAAATACGGCATTTGGGAACAAAAAAGTATCAGATATTAAAATTTAGAAAAACAGTATTAAAAAATATACAATTGTACCAAAACGGCAACGCTGATCGTGATGGAAAACGAAGTTAGTTAACATCTTGTCGTCATAGCGTCAGCTGAGTGAAAATACTGCTAAAGTAACAAAGGCAGCGTCGCTTATGATACCCTTGCTTGCCTCACCGCTCATGCCTTAAATTCAAATTGGTTCGATAGTCGACATGCGTCTTCTGTATACAGTTTATTCTCAAGAATGATAGAATACAAGATTGCGCCGATCAGAGAGGATTTTTTAGAATAACTTTTGGGTGACGTCACACTGGTGCAATTGCGAGAGAAATGCCAAAACGTGAGCAAGAATGGAAGAAGAAGAAAGAATGTTGCAAGGAAAACGTAAACAAGTTGCACAAGTGTGACGTCATGCAAACAACGATTCTGTCAAACTCGTTAAGAGAGGAATAGCGGTCCGAGATCGGCGCAACCTTTGTATTCTCTCTATCGTGGTTTATTCTGTGCTTCTATTTATATTTTCTCCAGCGGACTGTATTTTAGTTTTGGTGCCAGTGTACAATTTTTATCTTTCCTTTGTGTGTTTTTAATACCCAGGCGTATATGTATGTATGCACATGTTCAAATATGTTTGAACATATTGCCGAGGGCAAAAAAAGTGATTATTTATGTACTTTACATATATTTTATAAAAGTTTTTACTATATCTATATATTAATACGCTTACATACATTTTGTCTCCGTTCGTTTGGCGATTCTACCGAACCGATTTCAAAACCAAGAACACCGTTGGAAAGGCATTTTTCCGTAGATGAGCACATGGTTTCACAATTGGTTGAATATTACGGCCAAAACCGTCGTTTAAACATTTTCGAATTGTGTATAGATGTTGCTGCAACATGCTCAATTTGACATGTTTCGCCTGTTGTTTCACTACACATTTGAAATTAAGCTTTGAAATAAATATAAATGTGAAGAAGAAGAAATAAATGATAACGATGAAGTAAAAAAAAAGAAGCCAGAAGTGAAGATAAAAACGAAAATGGAGACAATGACAGAATTAAGAATTAGGGTAACTGAAAGGGTAAGAACATTTCTTAAATTTATGAAGTGAAACTTCTTTAGCGGCAGTTGGGTGGTTGGGAGTAAATTGTCAAATTCAAGGGTAATAATGCACATGGAAGAGGTTCTCAGTTTCTCGGTTTCTCGCATGAGTCGTCACGCAAGCGAGATTTTCCAGCACGTGAAGACGGCCGGTAAGCCTGCTCACATTAAAGGCGGGGTATGAGCGAACACCAGCGCATAGCGTGCAGTGCTCGCAAATACAGCCACCGCAAGTGAACCTCAAAGCGCAAACAGTCAACACGTAACGTAGACGTAGGTTGACGCAGACACGATCTACCTTATGGGATTCGCGTGTTAACGAAAACTCACCACCGAATGGCGGTGACGTTGCCGTTGCTTCTCTCTCTCTCTATCAACAGTAAATTTTATATGCTGCTACGTATGTCAACCTACGTTTACGCTACGTCGTTGACTAACTGTGCTTTCATACTGATGTTGACTTCGGCAAACCAGTATTCCGAGTGAACGTGCACGAAACCAGCAACCACCGCATTTGATTGACTGTCGAAAGCAGGGTGTCCAGATTGTTTAAAAAAGCGCAATTTCTGAAAAAATCGCCAAAAATCGCCAATTTTTTTTAAATTCATGAAATCGATTTAACAAATATTTTATTAAAAAAAATGAGATCTCGTTATAATATAGTCTTTAAAACCAAAGAGGAATATAATACCTTCAGAGGGTAATAATAAATAATACAAATCACTTATAAAATAGTGATGTACAAACTTTTTTCTTTAAAAATACGCATGCTATTTAAAAATATTTGTTTCAACACATTTTGCAATAGGGCTTCGTAATTATTAAATTTATTATAACTCATATTAATTGATTCATCGCACAATCCGCTTTTAAGAGCTTGTCGCTAAAAATTTTATAAAAACCTATAATAACGCGAGATCAGCTATTTTCACAATTTCTTCAAAATCACCTATAGTGTCTGAATGATTTACAATTCTGTTGTTGTCATATATTGAGCTATTCAACCTTGATAACATACTATTTGATATTGGAAACGTTTTGCAGCAAAAACTATTAGCCTTTATATAACACTTTATTCGAACTATTGAATTAGGCTTTCCAATGTCATTCTATTTCGAATCTTATTTCGACAGCTGAGTGGAAGATGGACCTATCTCGGCAGCCAGTTCAAAAACGCCCTATCTCAAAGAACTTTTCAAGAACGCCCTATTTTAAAAGTATTTAATTGACTATGTAATCGTTTCAAAAGTTCTTCGATTAGGGTGATTAAACATTTTTGAGTATTTTAATATGCTTCTTAAGTCAAGTTAATCACGCAGTTCACTAGCCTCTCCTGTGAAATTAAAGCGGAAAACTAAGTTTTGTATATTATTATAATTGGGGAAAATTTATTTGAAGGGAAAAAATCGCCAAAAATCGCTAATGGCGATTTCCTGAATTTTTACGTGCAAATATCAAAAAAAAAAATCGCCAAATTGGCGCGAAATCGCCAAATCTGGACACTCTGGCCGAATGCACGATACTGCATTTGGACGATTGCCGAAAGCATGAGAGCTCATTTGGACGGTTGCCGATAAGCATGAGAGCTCATATGGACGGTTGGCGAAGGCAAGACGACGCAGTTCATTTGTTGCAGAAGTCGTATGACTTGTTGCTGAAAGCCATTTGAATTGTTCCTGAAGCCATCAAATGTTGCCGAAATCATGATACTGTATTTCAAAAACAATTCAACGACATTTGCTTGTTTGAAATGAAGCATTGATCATGGCGCTATAAACAGGTAAAGTAATAAAACAGCATTCTCTGTTCATTTTCAGACATTCGGCTGCCTTATATTTCACAATGTTGCCTTTATTCCTTGAATGTTTTATGTGTTGCCCCTTTGGAAGTATTTACATATATTTTGGGGGCGATTTGGCCATTTATCATTTGCTTACAACATTGTTTTTTTTTCTAAAATTTTCCGTTTGAATTTTTGTGGAAAATTTTTTTTTTTCTTAAACTTTCCGTTTCAATTTTTATGGAAAAATACTATGTAATTTATTTGTGATTAAAAAATTAATAATGAGTAGCCAAGCTGTGTAATTTGCAGAAAAACGTGGACTTACGAAGGCGTCCGTTTGTTCCATTCACCAGCGGAACAGGTTAGGCTGAAAAGTTGGATATTTCAAATACTTAATAGCGAAGTAATTTCTTGCACCACCAACTTCTCCGAAAAATTATTATTCCACATCCATGAAATAGACCTTCCAATAAATGTGAAAAAGCTATTTTTTAAGTGCAGGATGCATTTCCGTATAAATTATTTTAATAAGCGCTTGAAAGGCTAAAGGTATAATCGATTAATCTTTATAAACCTCCCATATATACCTATTTAAATTTATTTATTTAAACCTTATAACCATTAATATCACGCGTTGCATTTTTGTATTCGCGATGCTGATTTCATTAATCTAATTTCATCTCTTCATAAAATTATCAAGATTTGTCTATGCTTTCGTCGGTGAGTCCTTGGAAGTATTTTTTGTGCCAAACCATGTTTACTAATTTCACCATTTTGAAAAGTGTTTTTGCCTCAAGACATCGATTTGTACGACATTAACTGTCACTTTTAATTGGTTGCTGCATTGGCTACTTTTATTAAGATTTTTGAATGCATTTGTCGGTGAGTCCTTGAAGCATTATTTGTGAAAAATCTTTTTTACTAATTTCCCCATTTTAACATATTTTTCTGCCTAAAAATATCAGTTTGTGCGGCATTGACATGATGTTTTGAAACCGTAGTTGGACCTTTCATCTAGAATGATATAGACACTTCTCAATCTGGGTGGATTTAGTACATCACACTACTCTTATTAGCGTCAAAATCTTTATGTAAGTTTCTATTTATTATTTATTGCATTGGCTGTAAATCCTTAAAGCTCTTTGTTATTGTTAGTGTTTGTCCTTCAATACTAAATACAAGCGTAATCCACAAAATTGTTTAGCTTCCACATATCTAATTTGAATAAAAAAGAATAAATTATGCTTAGTTAATTTAAATGGCTCTTTTATTTTTCAAATAGGGATATTTCAAAAGTAATTTTTAATATTATGTATGTATATGTATTAAATAAAAACCTTCAAATTATTACCCGTTTTGTAGTCAAAAAGGGTAATTCTTTTTAATATTTCTGGCCTTTACCCTTTAAAAAAATCTAAGGGGCAAACACTTCCAATAAGGTAGTGTCAAATCTTCCTTCTCGCTCTTATTACTTCACCTGGTATTATTCCATGATTCAATAATTAAAGGTTTGCTCATTAGTGACATTAGAGTTTTAAACTCCCCAAGCTCTCTTACAAAAGTTTTGCACACACACACGAATCCACACACAGTGCCTTGCTAAGGGAGCCGATTTTGTCAAGAGGGAGCGAGAAAACTGTTTTTTGAGCAAACCTTTTATTATTGAATCATGGTATTATTCCACCATGCCATTGATATGTACATACTAGGGATGTTGCAAATGTGGAATTTTAGACATCCGCGGATGCGAATGCGGATGTCAAATACAGTGAAAGCTCCCATATGCGGTTACCTTTTTTTGTCCGCCTATGAGAGATGTCCGCTTATAGGAATTTCGTAAAGACTAAAATTAAAATTCATACCTAATAAATTGAAAATGTGGGTTTGTAAATTAAATTAATATTTATTCTTCAATGGACAGAAACAGGATGGATTAAAAATATATTCAAATTTATGGCGTTTTCTTTCCTACCGACTAATCTCTTTGCCCATTGGAAACGAAAAGGCAACACTTTTTCTAGAAAAGAAAATATTTTTGAATATGGACTATGTTCTTGTGTACATATAAACATTTGACTGAAAAACAAAACAAAATTTACCGCTTGTTAGAGCTTGGGAGAGTTTTTTTCATAACTGGACATTTTTGAGTCTCCGCGCCCGTTTATCGAAAAGTCCGTGTATGGGAGAGCATTTTGTATGGAAGAAAACCAAAAATTGTTCGTTCCCAAGAATGTGTCCGCTTATAGGAGCGTCCGTCTATGAGAGGTTTCACTGTATTTTAAGAAATATTTTTTGGTGAGTACATTAGGTGATTTATTTAAATAAAAAATGGAAAATTTAGTAGTTTTTTATATTTTTTTTTATTTAGTACTTAAATTAAAAAATCGGAACACTGTATTTAAGAAAGAGCAATTTTGCTGCTTTTTCGGGTTACAGCCTGTTTCCTAACGGGTCGTAAATCAAACCCGCGCCATTAAATAACTACTCGCTCGAGGCGATAAACTTGAAAAACTTGAAACTTTACAAAATTGTAAATTCTTTCCGATTGACGCTACACCAGTTGAGAGGACTTCAGTTATTTTTGTTTTCCGGTTCAATAATTCGAGAATTGCATCGTGGCTGCAAATTTCAAAAATTGAGATATCTCAACGAAACTTGGTATGTAGGTTTCCATTAATCCAAGATAGGATGGTATTGAAAATGGGCGAAATCGGACTGTAACCACGCCCACTTCCCATATAACGGTAATTTCCAGTAATACGGAAACTGCGATATTTTAGTAACCACTGAAGATAATTCACTCAAAATTGATATTTACAATAATTTTCAGACGAAAAATAAGAATATTATAAATTTTGGCGTAGCCATGCCCACTTATGGTTACTTGTATATATCTTGGTAACCGCTGCACCAATTTCTTCCAAACTTGGCACAGTTGTTGGCCTTAGTACGGCATACTAAACGGCTGAAAATTTCAAAAATCGGACAATAACCACGCCCACATCACATATAACGGTAATTTAGAGAAATGCAAAATCTTCTATAAATCAGTAAATATTAAAGCTAATTTATTCAAAATTGAAGCTTTCAACAACTCTTTACCAAGAAATACGTTTATGATAAAATTTTGGAAAATGGGCGTTGCACCGCCCACTTATTATCACATATATGTATCTCGGTAACCGTTCTACCAATTTGCACCAAACTCGGTATGGTTATTGTGCTTGCCAAAACGTTGAAAATTATTGAAATCCTACTAAAATTACGGCCGCTTTTCATATAACGGTAAATTTCAGAAATGCTTGATGCCATAAACAGAATTGCAGCGGATAGCGGGTAACAGAGACCGGATTTGAGTACTAATAAAATTAGTGTACTTATTCATGATCCATAACAATTAGTCAATTGAGTACTTACACTAATTCCAAAAATGAATAAGAGTAATATCCACCAAAACAAGAACACACTCAAAATATACTTACTCTTATTCTTGCCGGCAATTTTTGTCTCTATTGATTATAGTCTACCATCGGGATTTTACTCATTTGTTCGAGTGAGAGGTTGAAAATAATTTGATTGAGTTTAGTATTATTTGTGTTTTGCGTTGTGCCACATCAGTGTTGGAATTTTTGATACAATCGTACTTTTTTGGTACAATTTCGTTTACAATATACTTTCCTACTACGCAGTACATTTAAGTACAATTTTGTGACGAATACTAAAAATATATAGCTCGTTATATGTTTGGCATTTTTTTTGAACATGTCGGTCATTTGCTTCCATATTATCTTAGTATGTTCGACGATTTTTTTTAATGAAGAAAATGAGCAACACCATCAAAAAAAATATTAAAAATAAACGATAAGTCGCAGCTATCTTAAACTTGCACTTTATTTAAATTGAATGGGCTACAAAACTGCATACTCCAAATATGTATTTCTAGGAAATCTAATTAAAAAGCTTGAAATTTTTACGAAAGTTTGTTGATATTGCGCAAAGATTGAACCTTGCATTTATACGGGTTTTGCCGAAGTATAAAATGCATTTTTATAAACAAATATTTAAAATTAAATAATTTTAAGATAAATGGCCAATCCTGTCAATATGTGCGTGCCGTAAAGTTTTGACAAGCACTTGAAATACTATTCAAATGTCAAGTTTTAGTACTAAATTTAAAGAAGATGTCTCTTTTATCCATTCATAATAATTTAAAAAAATGTGTTTGTTAAGAAGTGTACCTCAACATATGTGCATACACATTTATGTTAAAAGTGTAAATATGTAAATGTACCTACATACATAAACTTTCCCATGAATACCATCAAATTATTTGTCTTGAAGGGAATGTATGTATCTTTGCATGTACTAAGAAAATGTATGAGCAAATTCAAAAGTCGATACAATTTACAGTCGAAAAATACAGTTTTTGTATAGATTTCGTACTATAGGAACAATCTCATTTCCCAACACTGTGTCACATACGGGCGTGAAGACAACAACAACAAACAAGCGTGAGCTAAAAGTGAGAGTGGGTTTGTGTGCCTTTGCGTGCTGTCGCTTTCTCGTCGTTTGTACATGTTTTGTTGCGCTACCATGGTTTCGCTATTCAGCCATTGTTTGTTTTCGCACGTGTTTTGTTATGCCTGTTTTCTATTTAATAGTTGTGACTTCACATATTTTGCGAAAATTTTATGGTAAATATATACATATGTGTGTATGTATGTGTATATATGTATGTATGAATACACATATGTATAAACACATGAAGACATGAATGAATGCATGCAGGTGATGTGTCGCAAAAAAATATCGCGAAAATTAGCTTTTAAGTTTCGTAAATACATTAAAAATAGTGTACAAAACAACACTTAAGTAGTTATTTTCTAAAAAAGTCTGATATTTACTAAGAAATCTTTATTTCTATATAACTCTTTTCTTTTCTAATTCTTTTTTTTTAAACAAAAGGTGTTACCTCACAGGTAGTCCCATTCTAATTTGGTTTAAATCCGATCATTGGATCATGAATAGATTAACGATAATCTTAAATTTTTATATGAGAATTGAAGTCGGTTTTGTTTTTTGCTTAAAAATTACTTGTTTTTTTGTTTTTTTAATCTTCCTTAATTTTGTGATTTATATGGTAAAGCTTGGAGGGTATTTTTGTAGAAAAATACCAAAAAAATGTAGCTCGAAAAACGTTACGAATATTTAAAAAAACACAACGTGGTTATTTGTTTGAGTTACTGTATATATGAATTTTCTTTTAAGTTAAAATGAAACTATGGATACTAACGACGGCGTGGTGGAAAAAATTGCTCTTGGGGTTTATAAACTCAGCGAAAATCGGAAGGGCAGAAGTGAAATTTGGGACTTGTTTTCAGAGATAATAAAAGATGACGGAAGGATTGTACTCGACTTGGTGTGTTGCCCTAATTGTAAAAAAGTTTACAAATGTCGTGGCATGCAGTCTTCCAATCTCAGTAGACACAAATGCTTCACTTCACATATAAATGAACTGCCTAAACAGAAAGTTAGTGAAGACGATAAAAAACTGGCATTAGACTCTGATTGGGTGATTGAAGACTGCCGCCCGTTTTCATTGGTGGAAGGTTCCGGATTTAGGAGACTTGTAAGATTTCTTGTGGGTATGGGCTCAAAATATGGGAAAAATATAGATGTAGACGATTTACTCCCGGACCCGACAACACTTTCGCGCAAAATAGGAAAAAAGCGGATGAAAAAAAAAGAGTTTTCGTCTGAAGTAAAGAATTTTGTGGAATCCGGTCACGCTTCTGCTACTATTGATTTGTGGAAAGATGACTACGCAAAGCGAGATTTTTTGAGTGCCACACTACATTACGTGAAAGACTTTGAATTATGTGACATTGTACTTGGAATGAAGTCCATGGATTACACACAAGCTACTGGTCTAAATATTAAGAGGAAGCTGCAAGACATATTTCTTGAATTCGACGTTACTAGTTTAGACAGAATAATTTTCGTCTCAGACCGAGGAAGCAATGTGAAAAAGGCATTCGAAAACAACGAGAGACTTAATTGTTCAAGCCACCTTTTCTCAAACGTCTTAGAATCAAGTGTTGAGTCTACAAATGAACTTAAAGAGGTAATATCCTCCTGTAAGAAGCTTGTGAAGCTTGTATTTTAAAAAATCGGGTATGCAGCATATGCTGCAAACATCGTTAAAAACCCATTGCCCCACCAGATGGAATTCACATTTTTATATGCTAAAATCGATTGCAGATAATTGGTTGAAAATCTATGAAATTTTGTCAGATACTGCAGAAATGAACAGACTTTCGAATTTAAATATAACAATTATTCAAAGTTTAGTTAAACTTTGTCAGGATTTTGAAATAATCTTCAAAAAACTTCAGGGATGCTCGACACCTTCGTTGTGCTATGTAATTCCTGCAATTAATCGCATAAAAGAAATTTGCAAGTTCGATGAACATGACGTCCAGGCGATTTCTGTTTAAAAAATTACAAATTTTGGAAGGTTTAGAGAGGACTTGGATTACGAATTTGAACATATGGCACAAAGTTGCTTATTATTTATATCCACCAGCGTTGTGTCTCCAAGCAAGCCAGTTAAGTGAAATTGAAAGCATTTGTATTGCCAAAATAGCAAATCATATATCGGAATCAGCTACACAAGACTCTTCACCGACACTACAGCCACCGGAAGAGCAATACATCATCAGCTTCCATATAATCACCAGCAGTTACTTCTTCAAACAATAAAGAGAGTTTCTACTTTCCAAACCTACTTCAATGTACGAGCACTTCTTTGCCAGGAGCTGAAAATGTTTCAGACGAAGTGCGTCGCTATTCTGCAGAAAACGTAGCATTCTTTGAAAATTTTGACGTCATGCAGTGGTGGCAAAACAATGCTAAACATTATCCTAGGTTGTCAAATCTAGCACGAAAAGTTTTTGCCATTCCCGCTAGCAGTGCAGCATCAGAGAGGGTATTTTCACTAGCCGGCAATATTATTACAGAAAAGCGAAGCAGAATTGCCCCAAAGACAGTGGATAACATTCTTTTTTTAAATTCTATTTGCAAAAAAAAGTGTAAAAGAGTACATATTTGCTGTATTAGACTGTGTCAAATAAAACGATTATTTTTTTCTTTCGGTTCCAATGAAAATTTCGTGTCGGCTAAAAAAATTAAAAAATTTAATAAACAATTAAATATAACAAATACAATATATTCAGTTTTAGTATAATAAGAGCAAGTTTGAAGCAGCCTCGACAACGAAATTTTCATATGCACAAAAGAAAAAAACATTTCTTTTATTTGGCCCAGTGTAATGTGTATGCATATTTCTACGTTCCTATAAATCTAATATTTATGAATTTTATAAATTTACTTTTAATTTAAAATCATGAATGATTTCGTTTTGTTATTTTCAATAAAAACTTTTATTATTTCGGTTTTCAACCGAAACTGTGCATGTATGCATACCTTCGTCTTTCACATATGCATTATTTCGGTTTTCATCCGAAACTGTGCATGTATGCTTTATTTCGGTTTTTGCCATATGCATTATTTCGGTTTTGAACTGAAATTGTGCACGTATGCATTATTTCGGTTTTTGTTATATGCATTATTTCGGTTTTCTAGCGAAAGTGTGCATATGGATAATTTCGTTTTTTCTAATATGAATTATTTACTTCTACTTAGTAAGGGTTTTAATCCCTAAGCGCGGCTGAAAGCCGCCTACGCAGAGAAAAGTTCTGCGCAAAAATACGTCCGCCCTTCTTTTCCGGCAATACAGAAAGGAGAATTCTACTTAGTAAGGGTTATAATCCCTAAGC
>NW_023458721.1:88187-119275 GCF_013731165.1 Rhagoletis pomonella
TAAGCGCGGCCGAAGGCCGCCTACGCAGAAAGAAGTTCTGCGCAAAAATACTACTACTTTCAACCGAAACTGTGCATATATGCATTATTTCGGTTTTTTTCGTATGCATTATTTCGGTTTTTTTCATATGCATTATTTCGTATGCACAGTTTCCATATGCACAATTTCAGGGTGCCAACTTAGTCATTGTACATGCTCTCGCTTTGTGTGCCGAGCGTAAAATAGTGTTAGTGCATATGTGTGAATATTCTGCAATGAATAATATCCACTAACACTATTTCTTGTGTTATTCAACTAATTACTTAAAAACACGAATAATTGCAGTTCCCTGGCGGGTAACGGGCCGACGGGTACCCGCTGTCAAAATTAGAACACATTGAATGGCATGAAATTGCACAGAATTGCGGCGGGGACGGATTTCTTGCCGTCGGTTATTTTTACGGCGGGAAATTATTTAGATTCATTTCTATTTTTCCCGTCGGGCCGAAGACTCAGGGTTGCTTTTCTGACCATTTCATGTCAATTTGGTTGTTTACAAACAAAAGCAGGCAAACAACAAGCAAGCAATATTTATTAAATTTCAGCAATATATTTAATTTAAAAAGAAGTTCAGTTTTATTCAGTAGGAGCAATGAGCTTCAACGAGTTGCTGATAGAGGAAGTGCGAAAATATAGATGTATCTACGACTTATCCCGGAAAGACTACCGAAACGTCCAGAAGAAGGACCAAATTTGGGAGGCTATTGGGAAAGTGGTAAATGCAAGCTGTAAGTAGTATGAAGTGCGCAATGTGGGAGGTAGTTTCATGCTCGAGACAGGTCATGTGGCCACCGGGAAATACAAGCTGAATCTCGTGACAGCCGCCGTGCCGTAGAGCTGCTGTGGTGCCCGCTGGATTGTTGGTGGAGCTGGTGTTGCTGTTGTTATTGGTGCAGTTGTTGTTGTTGACGATGCTGCTGGCACTGCTGCCTCCAATCTTCTACATCAACGCCAGCATTCCACGTCGGCAGTTTTAGCTTTAAAATGTTTCGAAGTGCGTTCCCACAAAAGTGCGTTCCAGCGGTAGTAAGGTTAGGAGGTTTTACAGGAAAAGCTGTTTTCGTCGTTAATAAACCATATGTGACGTGGGGTACGGGAACAACTTTTCCTGTAAAACCTGCCAATCTTACTGCCGTTGGAATGCACATAATAATTTAGATCACTTATATTTACTTATTTGAGTATATTTATTTTCTATGGAATAACATACTTAGCGGACAGTTGTAGACGGCGATGGAAGACTCTTCGGGACACATATAAAAAAATAAAGCGTGGTAACGAGCTAGCCTCCGGCAGTGGCGCACCAGTACCCAGTAAAAAATGGAAGCTCCTAGAGACATTATCCTTTTTGGATGATTGCAAAGATTCGAGGCCGTAAGTTGGCATAAGTAAGAATAGGTGCCGTTGTGCTATAAAAAAATAAAAGGTGGGTGTGGTTCGCCCTTTCCCCCACTGATTCTAAGTGTAAAAACAATTGTTGTGCAAATCAATAGGTGATGTGTAAGAGAGGGGTAAAAGTGAAATTTTCTAAATTTCTAAGAGCTTATATTTCGAAATGTTTTGAAATGATTTTAATTTTACGGTTTCAAAGGAAATTAAAATACCTTTTATCTATATGGATATTTATACATATATATATTACATATGTACATATTTCGAGAAAAACGAAATACCAAAGTAATGCCATTTTTTATAAAGATTAACTATTACTACATTTATACCTTAGCTATTTGCAGTGAGAAGTTATTGTTCAATATTGCCTGATTATAAAAAGGCAATAATATGACCACCACCACCTTTGATATATAATTTTATATAATTAGGTATGTATGACCCAGATATAATAAAAAAACGCATTTTAGCATATAGCATATAAAACATAAATCTTTATAAAAAATAGCATTACTTTACATATGTACATATGTAATATATATATGTATAAATATCCATATAGATAAAAGGTATTTTAATTTCCTTTGAAACCGTAAAATTAAAATCATTTCAAAACATTTCGAAATATAAGCTCTTGAAAATAAAGGGCGAGCCACACCCACTTGTTCTCTTTTTCTAGCTCAAAGGGACCAATTCTTTACTTGATCCTGTATGATAATAGATCATTCGATACGCTTATGAGCCTAATTCCTTTATCAAAATTACTTACTTCGCTTTTTCTTTATTAAGGACTGTCGGAAGCGTTGAAATACCAGAAGTAGAAGATTTGTCAACAAGTTTCTTGGAAGGTATGGAGGAGCTATTGCCAGCAAATTCCACCATGGTGGAGGACTTGGATACTCAACCTTCATGTTCTTCGGGACGTTCAAGCGGAAGGGCAACTAAGCGACGCGCCGATGCCGAACTGAAGGATACTTTTGCCAAAGCAATGGAAGAATGCGTTGCCTCAGTATCTGACCTTGCCAAAGTGCCACAAAAAAATTCAACGTTCTCGCTTTTTGAATCCTTTGCTCAAAAAATAATAGATGCAAACTTATCCCAAGCCGATGTTAATAGAATAGAAGCAAAAATTATGTTGGTACTGCATGAGGAATTGGCGAAATGTTACAAATGAACTAGTAATAATATTTGGTATTAAATTGATTGCTGTACTTATAAATAAGTCGTGCAAATTCTTAGTTTTTTGTCTAAAAATTGTTTGTATAAAACATATCTTCAACAAAATTTAAAAGTAATACAATAAACTAGATTTATTTAAAATATACTAAGTAATACATTTAAAATTTTGCAAAAAATGTGTTTTATATAAACGATTTTTAGACAAAAACCTAAGAATTTCCACGACTTATTTATAAGTGCAGCAGTGAATTTAATACCAAATATTATAATTAATTCATTTGTAGTGCAACAGTGTATTTAATACCAACATATGAAATGTAGTTTAGTTTACTTAAAACATTTCGCCAATTTTGAAGTTCCTATTTATTTGTCCAACAATATTTAATACAAAAATATTAAATATAATTTTCAGTTAATTTTTATTCAGTTTATTTATTTTGTTTTTAGTTTACTTGTATTTTTATAGTTATTAGTTTATTTATAACATATCAAATATACATAGTTATTGCCTTATTTATAAAAATTGGTAATATTTGATGTACTGGCCGTGACAACGCGATAGCGCAGCAACATTTTGATCAGTTTTCGCTATTTTTTGTTTGTTTAATGCTCATTAATTTTCTATAAAAGGTACAGCTGTTTGTTTAACAAATACCATATAAATCGAAATTTTAAACTTTGTAAAAAAACTATTAGAATTTCTAGAAAAATTTTTGGTATGCAATTTCATAACTTATTAAATTTTAGTATAATACAATGAAAGTTTTAAGTTTTTCAAAAATCACATTGATTTTGAGATCTTTTTTTTTTTGACTGTATTCCATGTGATACGGTCAAAATAAAAATTATCTAGAAATCTACTCGATTTTTTAAACACTTAAGACATTCATTTTATTATACTAAAATTTAATAAGTAATGGAATTGCATACCAAAAATTTTTCTAGAAATTCTAATAGTTTGTGGAATATTTTTATTTTTTTTGCAAAGTTTAAAATTTCGATTTATATGGTATTTGTTAAATAAACAGCTGTACTTTTTATAGAAAATTAATGCCTAGTGCGGGTGTTTATCCAGAAAACGAAGCCTAACCACTTAACTATAAGCAAAATATATATATGTGCATACATTTTGTTTATAGTTATGGGGTAAATATTTTTAGGCTCCGTTTTCTGCATAAACATCCGCAGTCTAGTAATGAACATTAAACAAACCACAAATACAGAAAAATTATCGAAATGTTGAGGTGCTATAGTTTTGTCCCGGGCTGTACTTACATATTTATTTGTCAAGAAGTGTATGAGTATGTTATAAATAGAATTTGAAATTAAATTAAATTTTAGATCAAATAGAAACAAATGAAATTGAATTTTAATAAGTACAGTGGTAAAAGATACAACACTGAAGACACGCTTAGCAACAAATCGGATGCGGCGTCCTGTATAAATGAAATAGATTGAGTATTATCGCAACTTTAATAAAGGGGAATAGTTAATCTTACCCCAATTATTAAATAGTATATCGGCCAGTGTGTCTCTACTCTAAATGCATCTGCACACGACCGCTTCGCTTGGGCGATTCTGCAAGAAGGCTGCCCAGCTTGGGATTCCCTCCAAGTCCCTGGCACCTCAATACCATTTTCGAGGTGGTCCACGAGTTCTTCATTGAAATATCCACTCTTCTTATCGAGCATTAGATAGTTATGCAGCACAATTGTCGCTAACACAATTTTATCCACATTGTTTGGTGATGCGTAAATATTCGTGTGTAGAATTCTCCACCTGCTAGCCAAAATTCCAAATGAATTTTCAATATACACACGAGCAGGAGATAATTTTTTGTTGAAGTTGTCCTTTATAGCTGATAAGTTCCGGCCAGGATACGGACGCATCAAGTTGTGTTTCAGTGGGAATGCATTATCTCCCACAAAATAATATTGGAATGTTGTCTCTGTTCCTAAAATATTGAAAAATGTAATTAACAACAATATAAAAATATATGTACATATGTATATGTTTACGGAAAATTATAATTACCAGGAATTGCATTATCTGGCGGAATATTTAAGAGTCCTCTTAAAATCATTTTGCCAAATGAACTACGTGAAAAAATTCCACCATCACTCTCGCTTCCCATCGCACCCACGTCCACAAAAGTAAACGTGTAGTTGGAATCGCAGGCTGCCATTAGCACGATACTATACGTATTTTTATAATTGTAAAACAACGATCCGCTGCGTGCCGGGCAAACTATTTTTATATGTTTGCCATCGACCGCTCCATAACAATTCGGCATTCCCGTTTTAAAGTAAAACCTTTACGAATACAAAACAAAAGATTCAACTTCAACATGGAAGCCTAGATGGTCACTACAAACCTGTCTGATATTTGTTTCCATTCATGCTCATTGGGCTGAGCGACGTAGACGTCATGCAGTTCTGTCCATAAGGCATTGCAAGTATCGTAAACTATCTCCCTTACTGTCGATACCCCCATTTTGTGCGACCAGGCGAGGTATTGTGGGCTGCATCCTTGCGATAAGTAGCTAAAATGGACACATTTTTATTGAACCATTACGTTGCATTCGTGACTAAGATTACTTACACCAGTGTCAGTGCCAAGCGAGTTTCTTCATTTATTGGCGCTCTTCTTGAAAAACGCTGTAGTCTTTCTTTTATCAATGTCAAAAGAGTTTGAAACTTGGGAACACTCATCCTAGTGGCTTTGAAAAAAGTGCTCCTCGTCCTCCAGCTTAAGTTGTTGAAAACATGTTCCATGGAACCCAAACTCATTCCTGGTGAGGTTTGCAGGACGCACCCACCACCTCCTTTTCAACCGCTTGCTCGCCTCGATGTACATCTCGTACATTGTGCTCATTATGCACATAATTTTTATTATCCGCAACAATCTTTCAATATTGGACATTCTTGCATGCACTCACAATTAAAACAAACGAAAACGAAAAGATTTTACTACAAAATTAATTTTATTATAAACCACAAAATGTCAACTAAAAACCGTTCCGGCGCAATAGTGTTTACCGTTCCCGTCGCAATTGTGTTTACCCGTCCGTATTTTCCCGACTGGAATGGATCAGCTGTTCGCCACCCGTCGGCCCGTTACCCGCTATCCGCTGCAATTCTGTTTACGGCATGAAACTTCAAAATTTCGAAATTTAAGGACGCTAATTTACTCAAAAGGAATACACCCCGGCTTACCATGCATCGGTATCTTTCGGAAAGGTGTGAAACATATATTTAATACTTGCGCCGGGTATCTAATGTACGGCTCTGCCCGAACTTAGACTTTCTTACTTGTTTATAATAATTTCAATTAGTGGAATCACGGACGATAAAGGTATCAGATTTGCTTAATTCCCGGGTGACCTCTTGGAAAGGTTCACCTGCAATGAATAGCTTGTAATTAGTTTTTTTATTAGTTAGCTGAGCTTGGCTTTTCCTAGTTGCAGGCAGTCAAGATTAATTAGTCACCGCTGTCGGTACCATAAGCCATCAAATCCGTTTTCTTGTTCCATTCCATGCGCTCAATGTGTTCGATATATTTTTTGAGGAACTTGTACAATGTTCGCATTCGCAAAAGCTCCGCATTGATTATTGCGAATGCCAAAGCGGATGCGAATGTTAAAATTTATGCGGAAGTTCCGCGGTTGCGAATGCTAATATTCGCAACAACCCATGTACATACATACGAACGCATGCACATTACTCACAACCAGTGCACGGACTTTACCACTTTATTGGTAGATCTACCAACGTTTTAACTGTTTTTTATTTTCTACCGTTTCTACCAACAAAGGCTAAAAATCTACCAATATTTTCCCGAAAGAAAGCAAAGAGATTTAAATGAACACCGTGTATACATTAGGCTGGGTCGATTTTGTTTGGGGGAAAATAAAAGTCATTTGACCGCATTGTAATAGTAATTTTATGATGTCTTAGGTCTAAGCCAATTGTTATTAGCCAAGAAAGATTAATTTAAAACGTATCTTTAGCCCGCGCAATTGAATCAAAGTGTATGAATTTTGAAAATGAAACTTTGGCTTGTAATATCTATGGAATGCGTTATTGTTATAAACAGGACGATATATCAAACTAAGGGCTATTAAATTTAGTACCTCACGTTCATTTATCATTTTTCAAATAAGTCTACGCGTTTTTAAGATATTAAGATAAAACTTACAAAAACTGTAATTTTCCCATATGAATTTTCAATTCTTCATTATTTCAGCAGCCAAGTGAAAAATACCAAAAAGTGAGACGATATTTTTCAAACGTTTTAATGTTTTTGGATGTTTATATAATATCAAAATGACCATGGACTTGGTCACGCCGGTTTGGTCAGTTTTCAAGATTGTGGTGAATGAATATATTGTCAAAGATTAGGAATCGTTTGAATTAGGGTGAGAAATACCCATTTTAAGTCCATTTATGCAGTCTGGAAAACTGGTACGGAATGGTTTCATTAGGCGCCGAAGAGTCACATTTTTCGCATTGCCGTTATATAAAAGAAGGGGACGTGCAATAAGTGTTTAGATATACAAAAATATTTTAGTTAATTCCATTATGTGAAAAAGTGTCTGTAGGTAAATGCAATAGTATTTAACATATCCTGGGAAATCCTTTTGAGGACTCACCAATTGGACGATATTGCTTTGCACTCAGCTTGAACGAAAAAAGTCACTCCCTGGCACAGTTTTCTGTAATCCGGTTCTTTCATTTAGAAGATATTTATACAATTGAAGAGAATTTTTTTAGAAATAAACTGGAAATCCACTTAAGTTTTTCGATATAACTTTGGTAAATGTTACTCGGTCGATACTTAATAATTACCAAATTGAAGGCGAGACTTAATGTTACTGATTTATGATAATAATATAATGAAAATCGTTCAGATTATAAACCAATTATTTTAAAATAAAAAAAATTGTAAACACTTTTTTTTGTCATTTTGCTGTATTTGCAATTTTTAAATTGTATGCATAAACATAAGTAAACTAATTAGTGTTTCTAGAAGTTGTGCCTGTTCAGTGTTTCCATACTCATTTGCATAAACAAAATTTTCCGCGATGATGGAAAATAATGGCTATTCTGTTAGAGCTACCGAAATTGTTCCTAAATTTGCAAAAATTCGCAAACCATAGCTAATATTAAAAAAAGATTCGAATTTTTGGAACTAGCGATATAAATGCACGCCAGCAATATTAATGCTGTTCTTTACATCTTTTGACTATAGGCCAGCGCAATTATTAAGAGAACAATTAAAATTTTCTTGAAAATAGATAAGTTTGAGATTAACGATAAGCTAAAGTGCTGCGAGAAATGATATTTGACTTTATATTTTGCGATAACGGATTCATTATCTAATAATATGCACCAACCCTTTTTACTGAACCCAGAATTTTTAACAAGAATTGGTCTTATTCGACTAGTGTGCTGTGGGTCACTTGGTGGTCGATGCGCGGGCTCTCACAATTAAAATAAAATACTAATATTTTGCAGGCTTGTTTTGGACTTCATGATACAATATATTTTCACTATTACCAAGGGATTTGAGAAAAATTACATTTTCGACCCGCCCTAGTATACATATTTTATCCTGGAACATACCTAAAATAAACATGAGGAGTTAACTTTGACCATAACCAACTGTTTATGGAAATATTTCTCGTTTGCAATACGTTTTTTGTGGGAGACTGCCAAAGGAATGATGTGCAAACTTAAATCATTTCAAAACTAATTTTAATCAAACAATTTTGAAGTGCAGAGTAATAGTTTGTTTTATTGTAAAACAGGGCCAGAATCAAGACATCCGGGATCTAATCATATTCGAATCGGAATTTTCTTTACAGCTTTTGGTAGCGAATTCGCTTTTTCAGTTCAAAATGTATTAGAGAGAAAACAGCTGTCATTTTGTTTCATTCGATTTGAATCGTGTTTCATTCGATCACGGATGCCATGATTTGGGCCCACTTTTATGTACTACATATTTATACCTTTTTTGTTGAATATTTTATTGTTTTATAAAAAAATAACAATTTATTCCAAGCCGAATTCATATAATAAGGAGCAAAAGTACAAAAACAAAAATTCCACTAACAAATTTTACCCATAATGACAATAAGAATTACAACAAATACATCATTTTGACATTAAAAATCCCCAAGGCGAAAATTTAGCTGCTTTGGTAACACCATCTTACCTGAATTAGCTTTCATTTATCCTAAATGAGTAAAAACTATACAATAATTTTTCTTTTAAAAAAATCTACCAATTTTTGTATGCAAAATCTACCAATATTAATTTTTTGGATGTCCGTGCACTGCTCACGACTAGCCTGCCAACACGCTCTTGGCGCCAGCAGTGAGTAAAGCAGACGTGGACACTTTTTCGCTCGCGCAGCATCGGAAGTGCGAACGCGGGCTAGAGAAAGGGAAAAACAGTTTACGGGAGGAAAGGTATGAAAAGTTGCGAAAAAATTATTTATATCTCCACCGACATCATGTTCATCGCAGTACGGCCACAGTATATACAGTAATAAACCTTTTTGAGTACTCCTCCGGGGTAAAATCTGATCAGGGTTGTTAATGAGAAGGAGCAGGAATTTTGTTGATTCAGAGTTGTATACAAAATTACTGTGGTATAAAAGGGAGCAACAACCGTACTATGGCAGAGTGACACTAGTCATGACTGTGTAATAGTGCCCGAAACTAATTGCAAAAGTGAAAAACATTGCTAATTATTGTCTATTATTATAGATACTAGTACAGATTATCATAGTTCAGTGTATAATTTGTTAAATTACACCGTACATGATAATGAACTGTTAAATGCTGAAAACGCTTGTAGCTTGTAGACCACTCCAACTTGGGTGTGCTTAATGGACTGTCTGGGCGGATGTGCTGACAGGCATTGGGGTCTGTATAGCTATACATACCGTGTTTTTTTTTTTAAATAAAGACTTAAATGTATTCGGAAATTTAGAATTTGGCTTGATAAATTCACAAAATTTACGTTCTTCGTAAAAATATAATCTTACAATGGACTTTTTTTTATTTTAAACTTACATTTAAGAAAACTCCATTCAATGCTATAATTACGATTTGAGTTTTCCAGTTTATAAAACACAAGCGTTAATTATGTACTTAACTATTGATATTATTTTTCATTAAGCATGAATATCGGCATACATTAAAGATGAATATTATACTTAACCTACATTTTGTTCATAAATAACACATAATTATGTATATTTTATCCTCGAAATGAACTATTTCTAATCATGAGGCGAAATTCGCCACAGTGCGCGCAAAACGAAAGCGCTGCACACAACCCAAAAGTACTCCTCGGGGACCAAATGCGAAACTGCTATGTGGCTGCGGCAATACTGACTTTGTGCACCAAACAAAGAGCGTAAAGGCCGGTCCACATAGAACTTTCGCGTTGGCTTTGGCGTTGGCGTTGGTTTGACAGAACTCATGTTAAGAGTATGCTTGCTACAATGAACGCTTGGCAGCGAATGCTTGGGCCACTAAATTAACATACTAACCACAGATAAATTAATATTTCGTATCAATAATTGCATTAAAAACGATATTTCTTGCCCGCACTTGATTAAAAAGGAAAAATATTTCACATAATTTTATTTATTTGCAACAGCTCACGAGCGACGCACGTGAAAAGTTGAGAGTTGGCCATCTTTTCGTTTTGTGTTGGCGTGAGCGTTGTCGAATTTTGGCTATGTGGACGGCTGCATTTGATTTCATGTATTCATAGTCAGCTGTTGTAGCGACGCCAACGCCAACGCAACGCCGAAGTTCTATGTGGACGGGCCTTAAATTTTGCTCATATACACAATAAGCCATCGTTCGGACTTTACTCCGATAGGAGTAGATTCGTTCCGTTTTGTCGAAATAATTTGAAACCTAGTCCTCTAATCTGCTCTGTTTTGTTGCATCTACAAATTTACTCTTCAAAAAGAAAGGGGGTGGGGTTTTTAATAGCAAATTAAAAGTTATATTTTACCTTTTTATCGACAGGATTGTTACATTGGTGAGCTACAGCACCTTTGCAAATACACTTGAATTCGTGAATAGGCCCTCACAATCGCCCGATTTGAGCCCGATCGAAAAATATTGCTCTGTCTGAAGTTCTGCAATTGGTCGTCGCCCACCGATGTAACAATTGTCCCGGTAAAGAAAGATTGAAATAACTTTTTATTAATTTTAACCAAGGCATTTTAACTTTAATGATAATTGCACGCAGTGGTTTGCGATATTTTGCTTGATTTCATCTGTAAGTTTAGTAGCTTGGAACTATTAATTTTCAAAAAAGGAAAAAGAAAAATTTAGAAAGAGTTAATGACTATTTAAAATAATAAAATCGAGTGGCGGATTCCAGATGTTTTAAAATGTGAATGTGTTTGTAATTTCGTGAAAAAGTATGCTTTTAAATGCCCAGTCAACAAAATTTCATCTCGCTTGCGAGAAAGAAAGGAGAACGCAAACGAAATTTTCAAGTACGGCATACCTATATTTCATATTTCAAAATGAAATTGTGAATTGCAATTTTAAATGTAAACGAGATTGTGAATCGCAGTATTAATGATGAGCGTTATGGTGATTGCATTTTTTTTATCACCGGCGGGTGAAATATCACTAAGTATTGAAAAAATCTAGTCATCTCATTTTATGTGATTTATTTTCATTAATATAAACTGATCTATTAATTTTTTATCGTTATTGATTTCATCTTTGAATATACAACCCGCGACATTATTATTATTTTTCAAATTAATTTTAATTATATTTTTATAAAATTATAGCTCATTGTCTGATAGAAACCATAAAGATAAATCCAGAATTTGTAAAAATTTTGTGGGTAAACATTTTTTCATTTTCTTCCATATAACGAATGTTAGATATTTTTTTTTAATTTTGAAATGTGGGTTTATTTTTGTTAGACAATAAGCTATACTTTTCTAAAAAAAATAATTAAAATTTATTTAAGAAAAATAAAATAAATAGCCCAAACCGAGTGACTATATTATTTTATCGGAGGGGGGTGTAGTTTTATAAATTTGGAATATAATGAAGAGATCAAAATGATAAGTTACGTTAAATTAAGCCTACAACAACTGAAGCTGTACAAAGAATTGAACAATAAACACCCTGCAGTAGACAAAATAAATGTTTTTTTCGGATAAGCGAAAAATAGAGGCAATGGTGTCGATGGAAATGGCGAAAAGTACAATTAAGTTCAAAAACTTACACTTTTTTCATTAATTTAGTACAATGCACGGTGCGAACAAAGGTGGCACTGTCAGTGGTACCGCTACTTTGGTTTTGCCGATTTTGACAGTTGTGGTAACTTGTAAATAAACCTTTGTTTACAAATCAGCGAAAGAGAAATTTGAAGTGAAAAATCAGTTTAAATCGTGTTAATTTGCAATTGTGAGTGATTTTTGAGTTGAAGACTGCGTAAAAACTAATACAATGAAGTGCTGTGTGTTAAATTGCGACAACCGTCAAGATGCAAGAAGCGTAGATGCAAGTGTAGCGCTGGGACGAATCGCTGCATTTTGTGTACATAGGGCACGGCAAAGCCGTTCCGAAATGTTTCTCTATTATTATATTAACAGCATTTCCTCACAATGATTTTGTTTCTGCTCCACGCAGCCTCCATTAGAAAGTTAACTAATCAGTCCCGCAGAGATGCTGCTGCAGTTTTCTGCAGCAGCCTTAATTGCAAAGCAATGGAGTGCACTAAAACGTTTGCTGAAGCAGCCTCAATTGCAAAGCAATGGAGTGCACTACAATGTTCACTGTTCTCTAATAGATTAGGTGAAAAATGCAATATTTTCGCATTTAGCAAAATTAAAACACGTTTTTCGCAGTAAAGTGAACTGCTTTGGCTGTTTCAACTCGTTCTTCTTTTCGCTCTATTCTTTGTTTACTTGTGGTACACAAATGTCAACGCCCAGGACGGCGCAATCTTGTATTCTATCATTCTTGAGTACAATATAAAAATCTGAAATATCAACACTGCACCGTATAGTTGACAACCGACAGCGGCAAATAAAACTGCTGTCTAGTGATGTGCTGAATTGTCGGTATCCAATACTTAAAAAAGGTTTCGGTACCCAATACTTCCTTATCGGTACCCGATACTGATTCTTTACATTAAACCTTCGCCATTATATGCATTTCAAGTTTAGAAAAACTTTCATTACTAATTGATATGATATCGGCTAAAACACTTGAACTTATCGCAAAAGAGAAATATTATTTTATCAGTCTTAACCCTAGTCGATCCAAGGTACAAATCAAAAATAAAAATATTTCATATTCATATTGTTCAAACATCTTTGAACATGTATGCATACATCTGGCAGGGTAATAAAACTGAACATAAAAAAAATATACGTACAATAATACTTATTGACACACAGAAAATACAGTCCACTTTAGAATAGAAGAAAAGTAAAATACATAAACATGAGAAATTAACAAAAACCCATAAATTGTAACACATTTCACTGTCAATATTTTGTACACAACCGAAATAAGATATCAATGCGTTGATATCTTTTAATCTAATGTTCGCGCATACAAATGCATACACACATACATGTATTAGAAAATGCATTGATATTATTTGCATGTATACATATAGCCGACGCAAATGCAAGCATTAAAATTTAAATTATGATAAGACCAAAGCGGTTGTTTGTAAATAGTACATACCAAAACAACATGTACATACACACACACATATGTATGTATTTACAATTAGTTAAAGAAAATAGAATTCTTCTTCTTCTTTTTAGGCGCTGTAACCGCCTAAGCGATTTTGGCCGAGTTCAGCAATGCACGCCAGTCGTTTCTCCTCTGTGCCAACTGACGCCAATTGGAAACGCCAAGTGAAGCCAAGCCCTTCTCCACCTGATCTTTCCATCGCAGTGGGGGCCCCCTCTTCCTCTGCTACAACCAGCGGGTTCCGAGTTGAATACTTTCAGAGCTGGAGCGTCGGTGTCCATTCGAACGACATGACCAAGCCAGCGGAGCCGCTGTATTTTAATTCGCTGCACTATGTCCATATCGTTGTAAAGCTCATACAGCTCATCATTCCATCGTCTGCGGTACTCGCCGTCGCCAACGCGTAAAGGCCCGTAAATCTTCCGCAAAATCTTTCTCTCAAACACTCCAAGAGCCGCCTCATCGGATGTTGTCATTGTCCATGCTTCTGCGCCATATACCAGCACGGGCATGATGAGTGACTTATAGAGCGTGGTTTTCGTACGTCGAGAGAGGACTTTACTCCTGAATTGCCTACTCAGTCCAAAGTAGCACTTGTTGGCAAGAGTGATTCTGCGTTGGATTTCAATGCTGACATTATTATCGGTGTTAATGCTGGTTCCCAAGTAAACGAAATTCTCTACTTTCTCGAAATTGTAACTGTCAACAGTGACGTGGGTGCCAAGGCGTGAATGTGCTGACTGTTTGTATGATGACAGGAGATACTTCCTCTTGTCCTCGTTTACCACCAGACCCATGCGCTTTGCTTCCTTATCCAACTTGGAAAAGGCAGAACAGACTTCGCCATGTTTGTTACCGATGATGTCGATGTCATCGGCATAAGCCAGCAATTGCACGCTCTTGTAGTAAATTGTTCCTGAGCGGTTCAGTTCTGCAGCTCTTATTATCTTCTCCAACATCTGATTAACACACACACACATGAAAGGGAGTCGCCCTGTCTGAAACCCCGTTTTGTGGCGAACGGCTCGGAGACGTCTTTTCCAATTCTGACGGAGCTGGTGGTATTGCTCAACGTCATTTTACACAGCCGTATGAGTTATGAGGGGATGCCAAATTCAGACATAGCGGCGTATAGGCAACTCCTTTTAGTGCTGTCAAAAGCGGCTTTAAAGTCGACAAATAGGTGGTGAGTGTCGATCCTTTTCTCGCGGTCTATGGTGGATTTGCCAGGTCTAAATTACTTAAATTCCAGTCGTCGGGCATGCGTTCATCTGACCATATTCTGCACAAGAATTGATGCATGCACCTTATCAACTCCTCGCCGCCGTACTTGAATAGCTCAGCTGGCAGGCTGTCAGATCCAGCAGCTTTGTTGTTTTTCAGCCGCGTTATTGCTATACGTACCTCGTCATAGTCAGGCGGTGGAACGTCGACTCCGTCATCATCGACTGCGGGCTTGGGTTCTTCTTCTCCACAACTTTCCGTGCTGCTTCCATTTAGTAGGGCGGAAAAGTGTTCCCTCCATAATTTAAGTACGCTATGGACATCAGTTACTAGGTCGCCATTATTGTTCTTACAGGAGTACGCCCCGGTCTTTAAACCTTCCGTAAGTCGCCTAACTCTCTGGTAAAACTTTCGGGCATTGTTCCTGTTGGCCAGCATTTCAAGCTCTTCGCACTCACGTATTTCGGCCTCTCTCTTCTTATTGCGGCAAATACGTCTCGCTTCACTCTTCAGATCCCTATAGCGGTCCCACATAGCGCGCGTTGCGTTCGATCGCAGCGTGGCCCTGTAGGCGGCATCTTTTTTTTTCTGCAGCTTCCTGACACTCCTCATCGTACCAGCTGTTCTTTCGGGCTCGCTGAGATCCGACTACTTCTTCGGCGGCGGTACTTAATGAGCGAGAAATGTGGTTCCACTGCTCGCATATGTCGGTTTGTTGAAGAGTTCTCTCTGAGAGCAGGTGTGAGAGTCGAGTAGCGAAAGCGCTGGCTGTCTGTTGCGATTGCAGCTTTTCGACGTTAAGCTTTCCTTGCATATTTGGGCGCACATTTTTTGCTGCACAGAGGCGGGTGCGTATCTTGGCTGCAAAAAGATAGTGGTCCGAGTCGTTGTTTGGGCCTCGGAGTGTGCGTACGTCTAAAACACTGGAAGCGTGCCTTCCGTCTATCACAACATGATCGACTTGGTTTCTCGTTTTTCGATCCGGAGTCAGCCACGTAGCTTGATGGATCTTTTTATGCTTGAACCTAGTACTGTATACTACCATGTTTCGGGCCCAGGCGAAGTCGATCAGCCTCAATCCGTTGTCGGACGTTTCGTCGTGGAGGCTGAATTTTCCGACGGTGGTTCCAAAGATCCCTTCCTTGCCCACCCTGGCATTGAAGTCGCCAAGCACGATTTTGATATCATGACGGGGACAGCGCTCGTATGTGCGCTCCAAGCGCTCATAGAAGAGATCCTTGGATACCTCATCCTTATCTTCCGTCGGGGGATGGGCGCAGATGAGCGAGATGTTGAAGAATCTCGCTTTGACGCGGATTGTGGCTAGACGCTCGTCCACCGGGGTGAACGACAGTACTCGGCGACGGAGTCTCTCTCCCACCACAAATCCAACACCGAATTTGCGCTCCTTTACATGGTAGCTGTAGTAGACGTCGCAAGGCCCCAGACATTGCTTGCCTTGCCCCGTCCAACGCATTTCTTGGATGGCGGTGATGTCAGCTTTTGTCCTTACGAGGACATCAACCAGCCGGGCAGAGGCACCTTCCCCATTAAGGGTCCGGACATTCCAGGTGCATGCCCTCAAATCGTAGTCCTTTAAACGTTTGCCGTGGTCGTCATCATAAGGGGGGGTCTCATCCGAGGCTTTGCCTTGCTTCTTCACTGGAAGTGGTTTTTACGTGGCGGGTCCCCGGCCCAGCGCACAACCCATTGCTGGGACGGGGGTGGTTTCGCAACCAAATACACGTTTATATAGCAAGCCGCTTGCTCCAAGCAGACACCCGCTTGCAACCGCACCTACTGGTGAACAGACGCTGCAGACTTCAGTGAGCCTTAAACCGAATAAGTTGGAGTGGGCCCACCGAAGCTCCCTCTCTTTCTGCCGTGACCCAAGGCTACACTCGGATTGGTTACCGCATCTCGCACATGGGTTGCTCACGTTGCCCAGAGTGCGCGAACGAGGACGCAAGAGTCGGGATTGAGTATAGCCATGCAACTGTAACTGCATACCCAGCGCAACGACTATACCCCATTGCACTCCAATCCAAAATAGAATTAGAATTTGTATATAAAAGGAAAATATTTAATAAACAGATCAGAATCGTAAAGACTCTCACCTAACACTCTTCTTCTCTATTTTATTTTGTATGCTTTACTTCCCCACCAGAGGTAGGGGGTAAAGCATTTAACAATTTTGATTCTCCTTTCTTTATTAAAGATATACTTCCCCCCACCAGCGGTAAGGGGTAAAACTTTTATTATTGAAAGTACTAACCTCTTATTTTATTAGACTCTACTTCCCCCTACGAGTGGTAAGGGGTAGAGAATTTTAAAATAAGAGTATTTGTAGTTCAAGCATTGCTGAGAATTACTTGTAACACCCGAGGTAAGGAACAAGTGGCTCAGCTCTGCAACGAACACATATCATACGTCAACAAAACCGATACCGATTCGAAAATTGTTGCTAACTGGTTACTGGTATGTCGCTAATTGGTTACAGAATCTGCCTACAAAAATGTTATCGTCCCATTCAGCTGAAAAAAATGCTTCAAACAAGTAAGAGTTTTTCTGTATTATGGCCTCGAACCGACATATATACATCTTTCATTTGAATCAGTATTAAAAGCTCTATTGGCTCCTACATTCGGGTTTTGATAGGCGAGACCGGTTTTTTCCATATTTTTGGCCTATGTGCGCTTTTAATCGAAACCTAAATTTTTCGGTACCGACTATCGAAAGTATTGGATACTTAAAAGTATTGGCTCAGCACATCACTTCTGCTGTCATCTCGACTGTGACGTCAGCAAAACAGCTGACTCTGTCAAATTCACTGAGAGCCGATTAGCGGTATTGCCATCGGCGCCACCTTCTGTATTCTCTCCACCGTGACAAGCATGGACAGAGAGTGAGCGCCTGCTAAAAGAGCGTAAGCATTACAAGCGAGAGCATAACAAAGTGAACGCAAAATCATTCAAACCAGGGATGAAAAAGTAGGTACAATTGTACCTTTTTCCGACGTTTGATGACTTAAAGGTACATTAGGTACAGTCACTAGATTTTAGGTAGGATCATCTTTGATCAGATGCATTATTAGTTTTTTTCCTTTACCGTGATAATATATTTACTTGTAGGTACGGGAGAAGTTTCGCTTTCATTTTGAAGAATAACCAATTCTAGAGAAAAGTGGTCAAAAGGAAGACATTAAAAAAAAACCATATTATGTATTATCTTAAACATTTTACATTGCATTTAGAGCAGGCACTACGAAAAATTAACACTTTACTTAGCTTCGTAATTTTTTTCTATTAATTTTAACGCTTATTTTCACTAAGTCAAATTCAGTGGCATTTGCGGTCAAATGAGTGAAATGGGACTAAAAACTGGCCTTGGTTTGATTTAGATCCGAATAGGCCCTCATTGTCAAATGGGACTAAAAAATGGTCTTTGGTTTGATTTAGATCAGAATAGGCCTTCAGGCGTGTACAAGCGCTGCTAAGGCGGCTACTTGTAAGTTTTTGGCCCATAATATAATCGATAAAGGTCGGGATAAAGGAAAGATAGTTGTGTCAAAATAAGTCAAAAAATGTTGTTGTCAAAATATTACATTGTGAAAACCAGCCTTTATTCATCCATACAGTCCAGTGTCTATAATGTCTTCAAATTTCATATTTTTAGATGAGAACTACAGCTATTTGACCCATACTCGCTTTTTGATTTCTGTAAATATATTTAAAATGCTTTAGAAGTTACTTACGGCACATTCATAACATTCTCTAGATTTGCTGCACCTATTAAAAGGAATCGGATAAATTATCAGACTTCCTGTTGTTTTATAAAAAGCTGGATAAAGAAGTATTCTTCGCAAAGTGTGTTTATTTGTCTTTTTCGCCAATATTTTTCAGTAGTCAAAATTAGACAAAAACAATGCTTCTCCGATTCCTATTAGACTATAGTCTATAGATATAGGCTCAGTTGAAAAACCTAATCATGTTTAAAGTACATATATCTGTTGTATTCATGTTTTAAATAAAATTTATAAAAAAAACTACAAATGAATGATGAATGATGTAACTTTTTTAGGTACAATCTGTCTCATTTAGATACATTTATTTTGTGATATTAGGTACAATCTGTAATTTCCATTTTTCATCCCTGATTCAAACATAATTGGGACACTAACACAATCATACTTTCATCTCGCGTTTACTTGTGGTAGTGATCACCGCTGCTCATATACAGTGTTGCCGCGCCGTCTCAAGAAAATGTATCCCTGACCAAGCCAAAAATGTATCCAAATGTATCCAATTTTCTTTTTTTACATATACATCACATAACTTGTAAGAAAACGAAACATTTTCATGAAAAAGACATAATTGAACCCATGCTAAGGACTTGGAATACATGTGCATAAAATCAAACATTTTTAATATCAATTTATAAAGTACATTTTTTGTGCATAAGTATTTTGCAAAGTAAATATAATAAATAGCAAGTACACTCTAAAAAGAGCATGTAAAATTACTACTGAAAAGTATCTATTTTTCAACAAGACTCTGTATAAATATACGTATAGGATGTTCAGTATTTGTTTTTGAACTTGAGATCTTTAAAATATACACATAAATACACATACGTAGAATGTTTAAAATTGCAAAAATGTTCAAACTACAAATACATTTCCTACTAATAATAAACATTACTTTATTTTAAACATTTTATGTGTAAATGTAAACAGGCAATGATTAATTTTATTACACGGCTTGCAAATTTGCATACATCAAAGAGGAAACTGGTTACCTCTCTCAAATAAACAAAATTTTTAGAGTGTATTTAAAGTCTTTTCAGTAAAATTCATACAAAAGGTGATGAGTTGTAGCTTTATTTATCAAACCCCGTCTGCTCTTTAAAATCCAATCCGTTAGAGGAATGGGAGGATTTAAAATCAACCTATCCAATGTTATACAAATAGGCGCGAATGTATCTACATATAGTTGCGACTTCCGTACCATGCGAGAGATTATTTTCAAAAGCTGGGGCCACAATCATCAAGAAATCGACTTACTGGAAAGCATCTGGAAAAATTATTTTTTGGGCAGCGCGACAAAATCCGAGTTTTTCAATTGACGGCTTATAGTACCTAACGTATTATTTAAACAATTTTACAAATTAGTATATACTCTTAATTTTTATCAGAATGACCATGGTATATTTCCGAAAGAAGTTGATGTGCGTCTAAATTTCTTTCTTTTTGTATTTCAAGGCCATCAGACAAAATGCCAAAAGTACAAATTCTAGAGCAGCCACATAGAGCTTTGAGGTAGAAGAAAAGGTTGCTTTGTACAAAGAAAGACCTATTATCGTCTCATTAAAAATGATATACATGATAACTTCTTCCAGAAATATAGCACTGTTACTCTGCAAAAATGCTGTTGAACAGTGTTATAATACAGATATTTTTTATTAATTAATTAACTTGTGTGAAATAAATACAAACAAATAAAATACGTACATAAAGAGAAGCAAATTCTGTATACTTTTTAAAAACAACTTATTGGACTTTATACCTTTTCTTGTTTTTTGAGGGTCCATCCTAGTAAAACTTGGAAGTTTTTCTTAAAAAAACTAAAAGATTAATCTAAAATCAATAATGATAATTTGGCACATATGTGATAGCGTTTTCTAATACAAACAAATATAAACATATTTCAATTCTAATATAGGTACAAATATCGATATAAGTAGGTAACGATATTTTTAGCCCGATATTTCGTAGGTATCGATACTTTCTTTCGATGCTACTTCCAAGAACAGGTATCGATACTTCTATGGTATCGTTTCATCCCTACTCAAAACTCGCACAAGCATGCGCATTTAATTTCTCCAAATGGTTGGTATCAAAATTGTTATTTGGATGCAGCAATTTAGCCATGACACGATTTACCTTTTGTATAACAGTAAATGTGTCCGAATCATTAGTAGCAGAAGTATCGCCAGCAACTTTAGCAGAGCTCGTAGAGTTAGAGAGGCTTCACTAAACATTCTTCCGCAACTTCACTAGCTGGTGCCTCATCTTCAATATCAGCATCTTGCTTAGTAATTTCTTCAAACATGTGTTTTCTTCAACGTTTTTGTGGCAGCGATCATCACTATTGTGGCCCACATTTTGCCAACATGTGGGCCTGCCGGTGGACAAACGAATTCTTGCATGACATCTTTACGCATTTTCACCGTGTCAGCTACTCTGACACTTTTTCTGTCGGTGCACGATGCACTAATTCTTCTTGGCATCCACCTCTATTTTTTTATTGGAAGTAAAGACTGTCACTTCTAGGTTTTTGTTATTAATTTCTTTAGCTAATCTCTCAATTTTTCGCATTTCGGTCTGACAAGCAAAATACTTAGGCTGACATTGGAAAGTATAATCCATATTTATGTTGATTTGAATTTTTGTATATCTATTATAGAGTCCTTTGAGTGTCTCAAAAATACTCCTCTTCCTCGAAAATTTCATCTCTGGGACATTTCGCCAATTTCCTAAATCGCGCTATTTGTGCCTGAATTTTTTCTTCCAAATTTTTGGCTCTTACAGCTTCACCAGCTTGTGCCATATTTTTTTATTTTATTTTAATAAATGGCTTCGTATTGCTGATTGCTGATTGTTCTTTTGGACCGCAATATATGTAATTAGATAGTGCGTAAAGTCGTTCTGTTTAACGACTTACACATCATATGTGCTTATACAATTCATAGGACTATTTTTAATTACCACCTTTTCATTATTCCCACTGTTATAGCCACGGGTGCTCTTTAACACACACTACTTCACTTTCCGTTGTAAGCCACGGAAACGCTCTTTCTGCCTTTTTTATGGTAAAGTTTTGTTTTGTAAGCCACGGAAACGGTCTTTTCGCGTTGAATTTGCGAAGTAATTTTGTCAATGCGGAAAGTCTTAGCTTCTCGGCTTACTTGATTTGGTGTGGTAATACTCTTTTCTCACCAGTAGAGGCTTGAGTATATGTGTTTATCTCCATAAAAAAGGGACCAATGCATCGATCCTCTAAATATATTTTTACTGCTTGCAGGTGGATCTTGCACTTGTTTTTATTACAAGCTTTTATAAAACTTGGTCATCCCGCGGAAATTTCCAATCGATTTTAAACTAACTTCTCGACAAGGTAGATTCTTGAAATTTTCAGCATAGTTCCAATCACGATGACAATGCAATTTTAAATATAAATTAATTCCCTAGATGGTCCAGGGGTCTTGATACAAATTCGGTCAAACATAGTAAAATTTATGGCTAACAGAGCGTAATTTGCCAAAGAACTTAAAACCACTATAAAAAAATTGTTAAAGCTGCCGGCGGTAGTAAATAAGAAGTATAGTTCAGGCGCTAGTCAGGAGTCTACCCGAAGTCAACGTCAACAGTGTTTAAATTGCCAAACTGTTAAGTTTTATGCACTTCTGTTAAGAACTACATTATTTGGTTTCCTCACACAGCTTATGGAAATGCAGAGATACAATAAAAGCCACGCATAATTCATATTTATGCAACTTAAAAGTGTACATACATAGCAATTAGAAAATTTTGTTTGACAAAAAGAAGTACACGCAAAGGATTTCCCAAAAATGTATTGAAATATTACTATATTTCGAAAATGTCAAATTGAAAAATTAAGTGCCACTTGAAGTAAAATACGCCAAAAATGGCACGCTTTGAGCCAAGTTGGCAGCCCTGTGTACGATGTGTTTCTTCTGTATACTGTTAAGGTGATGTAGATAACGCTGCATAGTCGTGTGCCATAGGATGGTAAAGGTAAACGGAAAATAATTGCCTATAATTAACATACCGAAATGGTCAAAAGGCTAAGGCCCAATTTCAGATGGTCTACTTAAGTAGAGATTGTTGATTAACTTTCACTATTCATTTACAGATCATACATTTAATCTGAACTTAAATTGGCTACTTAAATATGAGATATACAACCCTGGGTTTCTACCAAACAACCAAGATTGATTGGAAGGTTGTTTAATCAATCCCACAAAAAAAAACAGTGGTTCAGCACAAAATATAAACAAACCAGCAAATGTTACAACAATTTCAAGGAACAAGCAGCAGTGCTGCCAATTGTTTGGCATATTGAAATGAAGTTGATCTGAAACTCAACGAAAGCTAAGTGGAATTTAAACAGCAATCCACAATAAAACTTAATGCCGTTTAAATATTAATTTGAAATTGGCCCTCAGGGCCCGTTGTTCAATGTCTGATTAACACAAATCGGAGGTAGAAGCTCCGGTTAAATACAACAACTGCTTTCTCGATCACATGTTATATGCATGATGTCGAAATATTCGATAATGATGTACTGGTTATAGCCATACATTGAACAATGGGCCCTTAGTTTAGATGAAAATGCTTTTAAAATAGACTTTACATTTAAAGAACTTTTCTATTTAAAGCAACAAAATAAAATCTTTATAGGAGCTGTTTTCATTATATAAATAAAAATAAAATGTGCAATGTAAAAAAAAAATATTTTTTAAAAACAAGCTTTTATTTAACATGTACAATCAAAGGAATAAAATAAAATTGTGTAACAAAAGTTTTTTTAGCAAAAGATTTTTAAAACTGCACTAAAATGAATAAAATAAAATAAGTTAAGCTTTAGTCGAAAGTTACTAGACGTCATTATGGACATTTTACCTCCGGTTTGTGTTAACCGGATATCAAATGGCCCTTAGTTAATTGTTGTCGTTTGACAGCGTGAAAATCTCTGCAGTGCGTTTGCGATTCGGTTTCAGCGTTCTACGCAAAAATTTGTTAATCAAATAATTTGGTGTTATAGACATAAATCTGAAAAGTGCTCTAGCAACGTTACAAAAATTTTAATTTCCCGTGCATTCGTTTTAAGGGCGTACATAAGTACATATGTACGGATATACATATCGGCAATGTTTATGCAAAACCGCCCGTCGACAAATTGCAAAACCGCCTATTTTAGCACTCCAATTTTTTTATTAGAGCGAAAAAACGGTTTTTCTTTGAAGGCATTGCCTTGACAGTATTTTCTCCAGCTGTTATTTTACAAATCTGTTGTGTTAGTAACGATTTTACGATTCTTATCCATAAATCTCGATGCCTAGAGTTCAGGGTTACCAAATCTCGTTTTTGTCACAATGGCTATTTAGGCGGCTTTGCCACTGGTCGATGGGCAGTTTTGCAAAAACATCGACGATATGTATGTAGTTAACTTACATACATATGTTTCCACAGAATGCTATATATTCTTGCAATACTAGAATTCGTTCGAAAACAGGTATGCTTATCGTATAAATATAAGTGTGTATGAATTTCCAAATAATTTGCAAAAATCTCCTTATACAGAACAAACATAACACCTAAATGTATGCTATGCACTTATGTTAGCTTTAAATTTTAACGTTTTCGCAGCTCCCTATGTTTGTGTTCATCTTAAGCAGGGATCACTCGATTTGTACATTTTGGCAGGTACAGAGTGGTGTTGTTCGGAAATTCTTTTATTGAGCTGAACTCAAATTTCTAAACACCTCCAAAATTCCAAAATGTATAAATCCGTACAAATGTACAAATCGTGTGGTCTTCACTTAACAGCTTTTTACAACGCTTTTCTCAACTTGCACTGTTGTATGTCCAGACCACCATTTATACTATAAATGTAGCAAAGATATTTATGGCAAATTCTAGATATCAACCTAGTCTAGATATCAACCTCGTTGTAGGCATCATAGCAAAGAGACACAATTAAAAGACTCTAGATGTCGCCCCGCCAGAAGAAGTTAAATATTATAATAAGCATTATAAAGGTTTGCACAAGCAGCGGCGGTACGGTATCGCACGGTATAACTCCGTGTGGCATGTTTGCTCATGTATGGATATACATATATCTATATATTTGTATGTACATAACATACATATACACCCAGTAGGAATTCTATACATACGACATCGATGTTGGCATGAACTTTCTGCTGTGTATATGTACATGTGTGTGTATAAATTTCAACTAATTTACAAGAATCTCCACATACTCAACAAACATACAACCTAATTGTATACTATGCACTTAGCTTTACATTTTTACATTTTCGCAGCTTTTACATTATCTTCATCTAAAGCAGTGCCCGCCAAAAAGAGAAAAGTCTTAAAATGAGAATGTATTAGTTATGAAACAAAAAATGAGAATGTATTAGTAGTATGCACGGAAAAAAATTTCTGTGTTGTATTACTTATTATAAAAACTTTGGTATGTTTTTTGCCGTTTTTTCATTGTGCTCTATTTTTTAGATCTAAACAACATAGAAACATATAATGAAAGTTAACGGCCCTAAGAAAGGAAAAAGTTGGTACAATTTTTTATGTGTTGTACAAAATTATTATTATTTTTTTATAATTTAAGTGTGGATTTCTGAGCAAAAAAGATAATGTGCTTCGAGCACTCTGAATATTAAAAGAAAATTTCGTTGATTTCATGTAGAAATAAAATAAAAATATATATATCTAATATATATTTATTTTAAAATTAGGTAAAACTTGCCATTTAAGAACAATTTAAAATAACGATTAAATCAAAAGATAAATAACAAAACATATTGTATGTTTTAATTGAGGACTAGTCTGGTATTAAAAAAAAATACATAATTCACAAAGTTCTTTTAATATGAAGAAAAAGCACGACTTGGTACCATATACATACCTATTTCTAGGGGTGTGTGTACGAAAAATTGCGTTATAAAATTTTTGAATGAATATTCATTCATTGTGCTCAGTGTACCTACTTTATTGAACAATAATGCGTCATCAACCTGCTTCGCCTATTGTTTGCATGCAACTAAATAAAATTTGTTGCTCTTCTACTCTTTCTGTTGACGTTCGGATTGTGTACGTGTAAGAAGCCGATTGTGTACATGTGAAAGGCCGAATATAGTTCGTTTCCCAGGCAAGTGTTTGGCGGGCACTGATCTAAAGCAGGGATCACAAGATTTGTACATTTTAATAGTTACAGAGTGGTGTCGTTTGAAAGTTGTTATTGAGCTAAAGTCATTATTTCTAGACAACGCCACTTTGTGACTGCCAAAATGTACAAATCTGTACAAATGCACAAATAATGCGATCCCTGCTTAACAGCTTCTTTACAGCGTGTTTACTACTGCTAGTGATAGCAGAGCGTAATTTGCCGGCGTAAGATAGTTTAGGCAGTGGTATGATAGATTCCATTGTGAAAATACCGGAAATTAGTTTGAATAAATCAGCTGTTAACCTTGTGATATTTCTTTACGAATTTCTGTAGAGCACCTACCGTGTGTGGTTTGTACTTGATCTGAATGCTTAAATTAAATAACACACCGATTTGTTTCTGATTATGCTCCTAATTCGTGACACATTGGGCGCGTTCATATTGTCTAACCGTAGACTGTTTGTACTAGAAACGCACAGTTGAGTAGTTCCGCTCAGTTCAACAGTTGCCAACTATCCGCCATTTTTCCATCGTACAATTTCTTCGCTACCTGAACTCAACGTGTTTTGCTCAGCCTAAACAGATGATCGAAATGATTTACGCCACTTATATTAAATGTACTACGCTCATAAATGGAGAGTCAGCCCTTAATAAAAATATTATGTCCTGGTTATATAAAATAAAACTAAAAAGTTCAAAATAAAATAATGTAAAAAAAAAAAATATTTTTTAAAAACAAGCTTTTATTTAACATGTACAATCAAAGGAATAAAATAAAGTCGTGTAACAAAAGATTTTTTAGCATGAAAATGTTGTCAAAACTGCACTAAAATGAATAAAACAAAATAAGTTAAGGTCTCGTTAAAGTTATTAAAAGCCATTTAGTGAAAGGAGTTCCTCAAACACTAATGGAAATTACTAACAATTTGTACTGATTTACTTCGTTTTTTAAAAAAGCTTGCCGGCGAATTAAGCGTACATGCATAATTGGTTATGTATGTATATGTATATATGCAGTTATTTAAATGCCGGTTTGCGATTCGCGCGACAAACTTATTTAAAAACGAAGTAAATTGTTGTTGTTGTACAAATTATATTAGTATACCCCATTGCACTCTCTCCTCAAATTCGTAATTTTTTCTATTAATTTTAACGCTTATTTTCATTAAGCCAAAATCCAATGGCATTTGCGGTCAAATGAGTGAAAATAAATTATTAAATGGGACTAAAAAATGGTCTTTTGTTTTATTTAGATCAGAATAGGCCTTCAGGCGTGTACATGTGCTGCTAAAGCGGCTATTTCTAAGCTGGCCCATAATATCATCATAGGTAGAGATAAAGGAAAGAAAGTTGTGTCAAAATATGTCGACAAATTTTGTTGTAAATATATGATATAATGAAAACAAGCCTTTATTCGCCCATACAGTCCAGTGTCTAGGATGTCTTCAAATTTCATATTTTCTTTAGATGAGAACTATAGCTCTTTGACCCATATTGCTTTTCGAAAAATATTTAAAATGCTTTCGAGGTAACTTACGGCAATTTGATTATTTTCTCTAGACTTGCAGCACCTATTAAAAGGAATCGGATAAATTAGCAGACTTCCTGTTGGTATTTAAAAAGCTGGATGAAGAAGTATACTTCGCAAAGTGTGTTTTTTGTCTTTTTCGCTAATATTTGTCTGTAGTCAAAATTAGACAAAAACAACGCTTCTCCGATTCCCATTAGACTAGATATAGTCTATAGATATAGGCTCAGGTAAAAAAAACCTAATCATGGTTAAAGTACATCTATCTTTTGTATTCATGTTTTAAGTAAAGTGTATAGAAAAAAACTTTAAATGAATGCTGAAACTTTTTTAGGTACAATCTGTCTCATTTAGATACATTTATTTAATTAAATTAGGTAAAATCTGAAATTTCCATTTTTCATCCCTGGTGTATACATCTTTGGTTTCGGTAGGGGTAAAATTTGCGAAGCTGTAACGCATAGCCCAGCAAGAAAATTTCGAAGGGCATGTGTATTTCAGCAGAAAATTTATAGTTTCCTTAGAAGCACCCTGTGTTTACTTGCTATTGTGATGGTTGCATACATTTAGGCATATGCATAGTAAGAGGAAATGCGGTACAATTGATTATTACTTCCGATTATGCAAAATCCGCACATGTACCTACATGTAAGCATACTTAAGTTTGTATGTACATACCAGGGTTGTTGCGAATATTCGCATTCGCATTCGCAATCGCGGAGCTTCCGCATTAATTTTAACATTCGCATTCGCAATAATCAATGCGGCGCTTTTGCGAATGCGAATGTTGTGCAAGTGCACCGATAAAACGTATATATAGCAAACAAAATGACAAATTGTACATAGCCAATACTTTTGCCTGTGGTCGTGGGAGCATTTGTGTAACAAAACTGGTCAAATGTCATATTTATCAACTTTGATAAAAATATCTTAAACCATGTTATTTCCTAAGCTATATAACCGGGCCGTCATACAAGTTCCAACTTCTACTTGACCTTTGACGTACGTTAAAGAGAACGTTGTCTTTTTACAATATTTTTTTGTTTTCTCTTCTTTAAAAAACCTGCATTGCTTTCTTTCTTTATTATGATTTTTTTGGACCAATCTTAAAAAAACTACTAGACACAAAAGAAGAAAGTGTGCACTGTAATTCTTAACTAAATATTCGTGATTTGCCTTTCACGTTACATATATTCGTTTCAATAATTTAAAATGGGGATCTTTGGGGAATTTATTTTTGGTAAAAATTTAAAGAACAGTAATTTTGTTTACTTGTCGTGCAATATTTTTTTGGTAGGAATGTACATTGGATCCTTGGCTAAAATCTTCTGTGGTAAAGCTGCCCCTTCTTTGCTATTTAAAGTCAAAGAGTAAGCTCCTTCAATAGGGATTTCCAGCAGAAATGGTCAACGTCTGGCTATAAAGAGAATCGATGCACAAAGAATTAAAAAACTTTAGGTCTGACCTTTAATGAGATAAGAATTACGCAACTATCAGAGATTCAAATGCTTATAAAAAACGGGGTTTTTTTTTTTAAATAATAATATTCTGATCCGATTCCGCTGACAGCCCCGACTTTGAAAACAGAATTTTGTTCTAAATTTACATTCCTGGAAAATAATATTTAATTTATTTAAACATCCACCCATTTAGCTCGCTATAAGCACAAATTGTTCAAACCAGTCGCAGAAGAAAGTATTAAAAATTAGTTACAAAAACGAAAATCGAAATACGCTGATGAATTTACAGATTCCCAAAATTCGAAAACAGCCAAAGGAATGAGAATGAAGAACTCTTTTTAAAAAGCTTTAGAAAAGCCTGACACATCTAGTTTGGCTAGTAAGCGCTGTTTAAACAACGATCTCGCCATTATGCTAGATTCTAATTGTTGTTTAAAAATACTTAACATCCGCATTCGCATTCGCATCCGCGGATGTTAGCTGTTAGATATTCGCATCCGCGGATGTCTAAAATTCCACATTCGCAACATCCCTAGTACATACATATGTATGAACTCATTTGCTCCAACTGGTTTTGATATTCGTAGATGGTTTAGTAGTCTATTTTGATAAAAAAGTAAGGCGAAAATTAAAAAAAATACTAAGATCATTTTAACTGGGACCGTTTTAATTACTTCATTAAAAAATAAAAAAAACTGGAATGATTAAATAATTTTCAGACACTATCAGTCCTATCGGAAAGTGATGTATACATGGTTTATGGAGACTTTTATAACCTTTGATTTGACGTATCTCATTTTAAGATTGTTAAATTGGTTGACTAAGTGGAGTGCGAAGAGCCTGAAATGCTGGCCGACAGGAGGAATGCCCGAAAATTTTACCAGAGAGTTAGACTAACGGAAGGTTTAAAGACCGGGGTGCACTCCTGTAAGAACAATAATGGTGACCTAGTAACTGATGTCCAGAGCGTACTTAAATTATGGAGGGAACACTTTTCCGCCCTACTAACTGGTAGCAGCACGGAAAGTTGTGGAGAAGAAGAACCCGAGCCCGCAGTCGATGATGACGGAGTCGACATTCCACCGCCTGACTATGACGAGGTACGTATAGCAATAACGCGGCTGAAAAACAACAAAGCCGCTGGAGCTGACAGCCTGCCAGCTGAGCTATTCAAGTACGGCGGCGAGGCACAGTGCTGTGTCTCCATATAAAAAGTGGGCAAAAATAGAATAATGGACGGATTTGAGTTTCTTGGTGGATTAGAGTACGGAGATTTCAAAAATCAATTTTTTTTTACCTAGCTCTTACATTTTTCATGGAAACTGAGATTGAAACTGCAAAATTTGATATTCAGAAGTAGTTCCAATACTGAGTAGTTATTTTATTATTTATACAGGGCGTTTTCCTAATAATATTAAAGACTTCAAGGCTTCATTCTATGGCTTAATTCATGGCAAATAAGATTCCCTATATCTCTCTTACGCAAACCCTCTAGGAATGGCAGCTACCTTCATTTTGGTCCTTTTTGACTACAAAATGTTTTTTTAAATTGATTATATCTTTTGGTGTGGATGTCACACGCTTAAAAAATTTGATTCATTCAAGACGACATTAAATACTCAAAAGACAAATATAATTTTGTTTTCCTTTTTATTAGTTACTTCGCACGAACAAGAGTTGTTGCATTGTATTGTTGGATGACAAATCAATTAACCTGGAAAAAATATTTAATTTTTAATAACTTATATGGCTTGTCGAAAAGATATAAGACCGTCATATCGCAAAATAGCTAATCGAGTAAATTAATTAATTCAGACCAGCCTTTTGCAAAATAATACTGTAAAAAGTTGTCAATGTAAATTAAAATGCCATTTACTGATCTAAACTCGAATTTATTTTTAAAGGCTATTGAATGTTTTTGGAAGACATATTAGATAATTTTTTGTTACCTCAGAGGGACTAGCGCAATGATGAACATAAACTCATCCGTTAATTTGTCGTCACCAAAATTTTGCTTATAGCGGCTATGCCCCGCACTTCCATCCATGCCCCACTTACAAACCAAAGAAGCTTTGGTTATGTCACCATTATCTGGGCTTAGTTCTAAAATACTTTGCGTTGTTTTCAGCAGTAATGATTTCAGATCAACTTCGGCTGAATATTCAGTCGATTTAATCGTTGGCAGCAAAGTTTGTTTTTTTGTTTGCAATGCGTTTAAGCTCGGTATACAATCTTTATGCAACCGGTTTATTTTTGCACGTAAACTATTATATTTACGATCTGATAAGTTCAGATCTATGTATAGTGCGAGTGAATCAGATATGGGCAAACCTTCGGTACTACTTTCAAAACATTCAACTTTGCTTGCTTTTTTCATTTTTTTTTTCAGAGCATACTCGAGCTCTTCGATGGAATAGTTTTTCAACAAATGCTCTACCCTTCGATTTTTTGTTCTCCGTGAAGCTTCGCAAAATTCTTCTTTAGAAGGTCTTCCCCGTTCA
>NW_023458721.1:119375-120897 GCF_013731165.1 Rhagoletis pomonella
CATATGTGTGTATGTATGTGTATATATGTATGTATGAATACACATATGTATAAACACATGAAGACATGAATGAATGCATGCAGGTGATGTGTCGCAAAAAAATATCGCGAAAATTAGCTTTTAAGTTTCGTAAATACATTAAAAATAGTGTACAAAACAACACTTAAGTAGTTATTTTCTAAAAAAGTCTGATATTTACTAAGAAATCTTTATTTCTATATAACTGCATAACTGTGGACCACGTTAACCGATTTCTATAATTCTTTTTTTTTTAAACAAAAGGTGTTACCTCACAGGTAGTCCCATTCTAATTTGGTTTAAATCCGATCATTGGATCATGAATAGATTAACGATAATCTTAAATTTTTATATGAGAATTGAAGTCGGTTTTGTTTTTTGCTTAAAAATTACTTGTTTTTTTGTTTTTTTAATCTTCCTTAATTTTGTGATTTATATGGTAAAGCTTGGAGGGTATTTTTGTAGAAAAATACCAAAAAAATGTAGCTCGAAAAACATTACGAATATTTAAAAAAACACAACGTGGTTATTTGTTTGAGTTACTGTATATATGAATTTTCTTTTAAGTTAAAATGAAACTATGGATACTAACGACGGCGTGGTGGAAAAAATTGCTCTTGGACTTTATAAACTCAGCGAAAATCGGAAGGGCAGAAGTGAAATTTGGGACTTGTTTTCAGAGATAATAAAAGATGACGGAAGGATTGTACTCGACTTGGTGTGTTGCCCTAATTGTAAAAAAGTTTACAAATGTCGTGGCATGCAGTCTTCCAATCTCAGTAGACACAAATGCTTCACTTCACATATAAATGAACTGCCTAAACAGAAAGTTAGTGAAGACGATAAAAAACTGGCATTAGACTCTGATTGGGTGATTGAAGACTGCCGCCCGTTTTCATTGGTGGAAGGTTCCGGATTTAGGAGACTTGTAAGATTTCTTGTGGGTATGGGCTCAAAATATGGGAAAAATATAGATGTAGACGATTTACTCCCGGACCCGACAACACTTTCGCGCAAAATAGGAAAAAAGCGGATGAAAAAAAAAGAGTTTTCGTCTGAAGTAAAGAATTTTGTGGAATCCGGTCACGCTTCTGCTACTATTGATTTGTGGAAAGATGACTACGCTAAGCGAGATTTTTTGTGTGCCACACTACATTACGTGAAAGACTTTGAATTATGTGACATTGTACTTGGAATGAAGTCCATGGATTACACACAAGCTACTGGTCTAAATATTAAGAGGAAGCTGCAAGACATATTTCTTGAATTCGACGTTACTAGTTTAGACAGAATAATTTTCGTCTCAGACCGAGGAAGCAATGTGAAAAAGGCATTCGAAAACAACGAGAGACTTAATTGTTCAAGCCACCTTTTCTCAAACGTCTTAGAATCAAGTGTTGAGTCTACAAATGAACTTAAAGAGGTAATATCCTCCTGTAAGAAGCTTGTGAAGCTTGTATTTTAAAAAATCGGGTATGCAGCATATGCTGCAAACATCGTTAAA
>NW_023458721.1:120997-124916 GCF_013731165.1 Rhagoletis pomonella
ATTGGTTTTCTGGGGTTATATCAAAACCCTGAACTGATGGGGTTAAACGGACCTCGGATTCGGATTCAGCGACCCCAAAAACATAAAGTACACATAGTGAGACCTTTGGGTCAGAACACAAATTTTTTTTTGTGTGGCTGTGTAATAGTTAATGCAAAGAATAATTGCCTCTTATGTGTCCAAAACATGTTCAAAAATATAAGGCGTGCAGTGTTTCTTTAAATTCATTTTGTTTCTCTTTTCCGTTTTCAATTGATGAGAAGTCAAACGAAATGCGAATCAAGCAGTGTAAACGCCTTAAAATGACTGATTTCAAGTAACGCATTTGGGTCCAATGTAAATGTAATATAACCTCCCAATTCTGTGTTTTCTTGATAAATTATTTGTAAAGAAACTTTATCGCATTCCGTGTCAATGTTTATAAAATTAAAAACTCTACGATTTCCACATGAAGGGGACCCATGGTAAAATAATTACAGGTATTGTTTTCCCAGAGAGCGCATATTCCGGTCTGCCTTATTTTAAAAATATCATTGTTGCCCACACTAAAACGTTTACTGCCAGGAAAAAGGGATATTTCCATACCCCATATAGCATATATGTACACGTATTTTTTTAAACAAAACCATCTTTCAGAGAACTTATTTAATTTGCAAAAGCCGGTAAAAAACATTGCTTGTATATAAATTCAAAATTTGTATAGCTCACTACATTTCAAACGTTTTTTCGTTTGTTATAAAAAAATTTATAAAAATTAAATTGAGCGAAAACAAAAGGCAAAGCCAAATAAGAGTAATAGAAACAACATTGAATTGCGTCAAAATGCAAATAAAGGAGCACGAATTTCGATGTGAAGCAAAACTCTCTGGGAAGACAATACCTGCAATTATTGTACCATGAAGGGGACCTGGTTTCCACATGAGTGGAACTGATTTCATTGGGCACGTTCAGAAGGCGCAACAGCTCAGTAACTGTTGCGATTGCACCTTCTGAACGCGTAGTTGTGTACTTCTGATCAGCTAAACAGTTGCGTATTAGTTGATCGTAATATTTTTCTGAACATTTGAGACAACATGTTGTGTGTTTGGAATTTGACAGCTAATGTATCAAGCCGTTCAGAAGACACATAACGATCACTGATTTTTTTTTTAGCAACGGTTGCGCTCAACTGCTGCGCTTTCTGAACTTACCCATTGTCACATATGAAAAATATAAATTTAAAAACAACAAGTAAGAAAGTCTAAGTTCGGGCGGAGCCGAACATTAAATACCCGGCGCAAGTATTAAATATATGTCTTTTCACCTTTCCGAACCCTACCGCTAGATGGTAAGCCGGGGTGTATCAATTTTGAGTAAATAAGCGTCCTTAAATTTCGAAATATTGCAGTTTCAAGCATTTATGAAATTTACCGTTATATGAACAGCGGCCGTAATTTCAGTCCGATTTCAATAATTTCCAACGATTTGCTTTTATGTGGCAAGCACAATAAAAATACCGAGTTTGGTACAAATTGGTAGAACGGTTACCGATATACATATATGTGATCATAAACGTATTTCTGGGTAAAGAATTGTTGCAAGCATCTATTTTGAATAAATTAGCTTTAATATTTACTGATTTATCGAAGATTTTGCATTTCTCCAAATTACCGTTATATGGGATGTGGGCGTGGGTATTGTTTGATTTTTTAAATTTTCAGCCATTTAGTATGCCGTACCAAGGCCAACAACTGCGCCAAGTTTGGCAGAAATTGGTGCAGCGGTTACCAAGATATACAAATGTAACCATAAGTGGGCGTGGCTACGCCCATTTTCCAAAAATGTATAATATTCTTATTTCTCGTCTGAAAGTTATTGTAAATATCAAAGTTGAGTGAATTATCTTCAGTAGGTACTAAAATACCGCAGTTTTCGTATTTCTGGAAATTACCGTTATATGGGAAGTGGGCGTGGTTACAGTCCGATTTCGCCCATTTTCAATACCAACCTACCTTGGATTAATGGAAACCTACATACCAAATTTCGTTGAGATATCTTAATTTTTGCTCGAGTTATCGTGTTAGGGTTGCCAGATTTTTTATGCGCGAAATCAGTACATTCGACTTTCTCATGCTAAAAAAATCAGTACTTTTCAGTACATTTTTATTCAAAGCAAAATCATGAATGTAAGTAACAGAAAATAATTTAAAACGCCTGAGTTCTTGTTTTAACAATATTTTGGTATATAAATAAAATATAGTTCATAAAAAATAAAAGTGTTATTCATTTTAACATGGGTGTGCACATCATTATACACAGGAGCCAATGAATTATTTTATATTTGTGACTTTTTGAATAGCAATAACACGGTACGGCAAAATCAACATTTTTTCTGGGTATTGGACCAAACCAATTTTTTAAGAGATTGAGTCATAGGTAAAAAAGTAATTTCTACGTTTTTCGAAGTTAGCCTCCGAAATGGAGATATGGGCCTTCGAAGTTCGAAATTGGACCTTTGGTAAAAAATTATTTTTAATTACTGTAAGTAAACTACTAAAAAAGTAAAAACATAGTCGTGGTACACCCTTTTCTCTTATTTAAACGAGAATCTGAGAAAAAATATTTAAATTTTTATAAAAAAAATATTCTAAATAAAAAGGTCATACGGGTTCACTAGTAATTCATAATAATATAAAAATGTTATTCATTTTAACATGAGTGTACACATCATCGTGCACAGGAGCCAATAAATTATTTTATATTTATGACATTTTTGAATAGCAATAATGAGATCATTCCCATTTTCAGTGTTTAAATAGTTAAAGAATTCTATACATTTCAATTTAAAATTACTTTTAATTTGAAGTTCACCTTCAAAAATTTGAATTAGAAGCCGGTTTCTCTCTTTGCGCCAGGAAGCAAACTTTATTCTTAAGATCCTCTCATACTGTAAAAAAGTACCACTTTTTAAGGAGTTCATCTATATTTCCTCATGGCTTAAATAATTTTTCAACTACGCAAAAACTGTGAAAGACTAAGAATTCGCTAAAAAGGGTATCTAACTCTATGTCATGTATGCAAAACACTTTTACAGAGTCAGTAAATTGAGAAAGAGGGGTTGTAAGTTATAGGCAAAAGCCATTCGAATATTGAAATTTATTGTTATTAAACTGAAAGTTATTTTCGAGATAATTTACAACACTCGACAAAAATTTAAGCCTTCTTTTTAAATAATTTAAGCTCCATCATATCATCGCAACTGGTTCGTACAAATCAGTACAAATTGTGAAAAATCAGGACATTTGCATACTGACTGAAGAAATGAATAAAATCAGTACAAGAGTTGAAAAATCAGTACTGTACTGATAAAATCAGTACGTCTGGCAACCGTATATCGTGTACACGGACGGACGGACAGACGGACAGACCGACGGACAGACAGTCATGGTTTAATCGACTTCTCTATTCATTCTGAGCATTTATGTGTACATTTGTCTATATCTATCTCGATTCGTTTTGGCTGTTACAAACAAACGTTATTTGAACAAAATTAATATACCCTTGTGCACAAGTGCGCTCGGGTATAAAAAAGCTTTTGACTGCCGTAGCCGAGTAGGTAGAGATCATGATTCAATAATAAAAGGTTTGCTCAGAAAACAGTTTTCTCGCTCCCTCTTGACAAAATCGGCTCCCTTAGCAAGGCACTGTGTGTGGGTTCGTGTGTGTGTGCAAAGCTTTTGTAAGGGCGTTAAGGGAGTGTCAAAACTCTAATGTCAATCATGAGCAAACCTTTAATTACACAGCCACACAAAAAAAAATTTGTGTTCTGACCCAAAGGTCTCACTATGTGTACGTTATGTTTTTGGGGTCGCTGAATCCGAATCCGAGGTCCATTTAACCCCATCAGTTCAGGGTTTTGATATAACCCCAGAAAACCAAT
>NW_023458721.1:125016-127416 GCF_013731165.1 Rhagoletis pomonella
CGCTACATGATAAGCCGGGGTGTATAAATTTTAAGTAAATTAGCGTCCTTAAATTTCGAAGTATTGAAATTTCAAGCATTTCTGAAATTTACCGTTATATGAAAAGCGGCCGTAATTTTAGTCCGATTTCAATAATTTTCAACGTTTTGCTTTTATGTGGCAAGCACAATAAAAATACCGAGTTTGGTATAAATTTGTAGAACGGTTACCGATATACATATATGTGATCATAAGTGGGCGGTGCCACGCCCATTTTCCAAAATTTTACCATAAACGTATTTCTTGGTAAAGAATTGTTGCAAGCGTTAATCTTGAATAAATTAGTTTTAATATTTACTGATTTATCGAAGATTCCGTATTTCTCTAAATTACCCTTATATGGACTGTGGGCGTAGTTATTGTCCGATTTTAAAAAATTTCGGCCATTTCTTATGCTGTACCAAGCTGTTTGGAAGAAATTGGTGCAGCGGTTACCAAGATATACACATGTAACCATAAGTGGGCGTGGCTACGCCCATTTTCTAAAAATTTATAATATTCCTATTTTTTGTTTGAAAATTATTGTAAATATCAATTTTGAGTGAATTATCTTCAGTAGTTACTAAAATATCGCAGTTTTCGTATTTCTCGAAATTACTGTTATATGGGAAGTGGGCGTGGTTACAGTCCGATTTCGCCCATTTTCAATACCAACCTACCTTGGATTAACGCAAACCTACATACCAAATTTCGTTGCGATATCTCAATTTTTGCTCGAATTATCGTCTACATGGACGGACGGACAGACGGAGAGACGGACGGACGGACAGACATGGCTTAATCGATTTCTCTATTCATTCTGAGCATTTATGTATACATTTGTCTATATCTATCTCGATTCGTTTTGGCTGTTACAAACAACCGTTATGTGAACAAAATTAATATACCCTTGTGCACAAGTGCGCTCGGGTATAACAAAAGCTCTCCAAAAGCTTTTGTTTGTTTTTGACATTTTGAATTTTTCAAATCGAAACAAACTCAACGTAATAAATAAATCTTTGATATTTGTGTATAAAAATTGCTAATTTACGCATAAATTCGCACATTTTTAGTTAATGCAAAGAATAATTGCCTCTTATGTGTCCAAAATGTGTTCAAAAATATAAGGCGTGCAGTGTTTGTTTACATTCATTTTGTTTTTCTTTTCCGTTTTCAATTGATGAGAGGTCAAATGAAATGCGAATCAAGCAGTGTAAACGCCTTCAAATGACTGATTTCAAATGATGCATTTGGAGCACGAATTTCGATGTGAGTCAAAACTCTCTGGGAAGACAAAACCTGTAATTATTGTACCATGAAGGGGACCTGGTTTCCACATGAGTGGAACTGATTTCATTGTCACGTATGAAAAATATAAATTTAAAAACAAAAAAGCTATTGACTGCCGTAGCCGAGTAGGTAGAGATCTCGACTATAATCATCGTACAGTTACTATATTAAAAGACGTTTTTTCGTAAGTTTGGGCGGTTAGTATACTTCACTTTTAGAGGGTGAATCAATTCCAAAGTGACTTAATGTCAATTGTCATTATTTAACTTTTGGCCTGTATACTAATGTCATCGACATTAACTTCCTTACAGAAGAGAAATTGTGTAAATTGACATTAATTCCATTGACATTATTGCACGGCACCGAATTTGCATTGGAAATTACTCGATTTTGTTGCCACCTACATTTTTTGCAGGCTTATTTCTCTTTATATTACTAACATGTATGATTTTTTAGGATAGCTCCACTCCGGTTAAGAAACATAGAAGCAAAAGGGAGGAATAGATTTGTATGAGAATTCGTTAGCATATTGATATATACGTACTGATATGTACATATGTAGATAATATTTTGACGCTTATCTTTTTGCCAAGTGTTTGGCCGTGCTTCTCTTCTTATTTGTGGTGTGCGTGCTGATGTTATAACACAGCGGACAGATCATATTTGCGAGCAAAAAAAGAAAGAAAAAAAATGCCTCGAATACGTGTTAGCTTATTTCATGTGTAGAACCCATAAAAAAAATTTGAAGCGCATAGAAAGTGTGACACCAAATTTGATGTCCGATACGAAAAAGAATGCCTCATATATATTTATTTCATTACTACAACGCATAACCAAAAAACTTCAAAATAAAAGTTACGACCAACGAAAAATAATTTTCATTGAGAATAACTCTTATTAGGCAACGTGATGAAACAAAAGTCGAAAAATATATGTGTATATATGTTGTATAAGTTACGAGCAACGAAAACAAAAATTTCATTGAGAATAGCTCTTATCATGCAACGTAAAAAGAAAAAAGGCGAAAATAAAAATTATGGGCAACGGAAAGAATTTTGTCTTAGGAATTACTCTTACCAGGCAACGTAAAAA
>NW_023458721.1:127516-131013 GCF_013731165.1 Rhagoletis pomonella
AAGTTTGTCTTGAGAATAACTCTCACTGAGCGACGTAAAAGCAAAAAGGTCGAAAGTAAAAGTTATGACCAACGAAAAAATTTTAGTTTTGGAAATAACTCTTATAAAATAACATGCAAGTTTTTTTACTGTCCTACGGCCAACGTTTTGCACCTCAAAAAGAAATCATAACAGTTATTTAGGGTCGCTGATACCGACGGTGAATAACCCGAAAATCCTCAGAGTTACCTTCGAAAGTCTGCTCTCCATCTCGGCGCATACAACCGTAATTGTCAACAAAGTACAGAGCCGCAACAATGTCCTCAAGTCGCAGGCCGGAAGCACTTGGGGCAAAGATAAAGAAGCCACAGACGTGGCCATCCCAGGAGACAGCTGCTTGCAGAAGAGCCCTCGCCAAGGCACGTCAGGAGGCATCTTTACGAACTGACGGACGAAGTCTAGAGGTTTATTAAACTACCTCTGGATCCGTCAACCAACCGACAGGCCCTGAACGGCATTCACAGGGAATCAGTCTCGAGTTATGTAGACTCCTGTCCTGTGAATGCCGTTCTAGGCACACAACCACCGGACGTGGACGGGACAGAACTTCGTCTGCCTCGGGAGACCCGCACTACAATAGCCTAACTTCGCTCTGGCTATTGCAGCAGGCTAAACTCTTACCTGAGCATAATCAGTGAGGATGTGCCCAACCAATGCCCGGCATGTGGAGAGTCGTCACATGACTCCCGGCACCTCTTCACATGCCCTGAGAACCCCACTCGCTGACGCCCCTGTCCCTATGGACAGACCACAGACCCTGTGGAAGTCGCACACTTCCTGGGCCTCCCCCTAGCTGAAATGGATGACAACGTTGACGGATGAACCGACCCGAGCGGGGCTTAGTAGCCGCTACAACAACAACAACAACAATTCAACTTTTAACAAAACTCGAAACTTTCACGTGGTTATCCTTTGTTTTGAAGGCGATACAACGCGTTTGTTTTTTCTTCATTCCATGCGTGCTTTATTTTTGGTGTAAAATACACGCAACGGTCGGATCCGCGCAAATTTCCTGCTGTGCCGCCCATTGTTTGGAGCTTGCGCATATCCCGTTGGGTCTACCCTACCATTTGACTCCGCAGCAACCTACATAGCCACCACACCTACCAGTCCACCAATTTCGCCACCAGAGTTCCAGCCTTTGTGCCATCATTACACCCGCTAGCTAATAACCGCCGCCAGCAGTTCAGACCGCCAGGTTCGCCACTAGTCCCCGTCCCCATCGCCTGCAAAGAAGCCTGTTGCGACGCCATCTTGCTAATCCAAGTTTAAAACTTTGGGAGGAACTAAAAAAAGAAATTCTACAAATTATCCTTACAATTTCAAGTTTTGTAAACAGAGTTTTAGAAAACAACACGGGTATTAAATTTCTTAGCCTAGTAGTTTCAGTATTATGAACTTAAAGTTTGAAGTTACTAAAATTGACGGTTAAGTTTTGATAATTTGTTCTGATTTGGTCACTTTCCCCATATCAAAAAAAAAATCGATCTTATGTTATATAGGATAAAATGTGCAAGACGCACAGTGCCTCCCTTCCATATAAAATGTGGGCAACAATAGGATTGTGTACGGATTTGAATGAAAATTTTTTCTTAATGACCTTGAGAGCATTGAATTCAAACATGCAATTGGTTTTTTGATAACTTTCGTACTTCCACTGTAAATGCAGTTTTAAGTTGAAAATTTGGGTTCTTGTAGCATTTACATAGGTATGTGCCTATAGTTCGCTCTATTTTAAAAAGAGAGATGTCAAATGACAGGGCTTGGCCTGTAGATGTGCAGAAAGGTTTAATTTTTATGAAACGGAATGCCACTTGTTACAAATTTTATTAAAATTATTTAATAAGTTGAATGAATTAGATATTACAATATGGGTATCAATTGAAATGGTTTTGAAAATGCTTTACTTCTAAACGATACGTAGAAATGTTGCCACATGTTTAAAAAACCAAATTCAGTTTAATTAAGGGAATAAGGTAACTGAAATATGTATATCAATATGGATATCAAATACAAAAAAAAATTGGACATATTTACGAAGAAATAAGTGAAGAGTAAAAACATTCCTTAGTTAATTTAAGAGTCCAGTAACTTAAAATAAATGTAATCAGAAAAAATTCCAGATTGACAATGTATGTATTTATAATAAGATAACAAATACGATGTCGTAGACTTTGTATTGACACAACTATTATTTTAGTTCAACTAAATTTGACTTTACACACAGGTGGCAACCCTCTTCAAAATATTTGTAAACTGTAAACTTCTTAAACCTCTGACTCCCATGATACCTATGTATTTCAATTACCTAATTCCCTTAATTCAAATGGAATTCGATTTTTTAAACAGGTGGCAACCCTGCTGCATGTAGTTAAGAAATAAACCCTTTTCACACCCATTTCGTTTTATACCAATATTTTAATAGTTCATTTAACTTATTAAATAAAGTGAATTCAATTTTTTAACAGGCGGCAAAAAAGAAAAAGAAAAGAAAAAGAAATAAACCCCTATTTTAAATCTACAGGTCAAGCTTTTTAATCTGACACCTCGTTTTCGAAAATCGAACTATTCGTGCGTATCTGAGGGCACTGACAAGAAATGAAAAGATGATTTTATGTATTAGCAAAAAACGCAAAAAATGAGCAGCTTTTTATTTTCTACTTTGGAAGCTAAAAAACCGTTCTATTAAATAAAGTAATAAATAAAATAATGTAAAAAAAACATATTTTTTAAAAACAAGATTTTATTTAACATGTTTAATCAAAGGAATAAAATAAAGTAGTGTATTAAAAGATTTTTTAGCAAGAAAATTTTGTCAAAACTGCACTAAAATGAATAAAATAAAATAAGTTAAGGTCTCGTTAAAGTTATTAAAAGCCATTTAGTGAAAGGAGTTCCTCAAATTCTAATGAAAATTACTAACAATTTGTACTAATTTACTTCGCTTTTAAAAAAGCTTGTCGGCGAATTCAGCATACATGCATAATTGGTTAGGTATGTATATATGCAGTTATTTAAATACCGGTTTGCGATTCGCGCGACAAACTTATTTAAAAACGAAGTAAATTGTTGTTGTTGTACAAATTATATTAGTATACCCCATTGCACTCTCTCCTCAAATTCGTAATTTTTTCTATTAATTTTAACGCTTATTTTCACTAAGCCAAAATCCAATGGCATTTGCGGTCAAATGAGTGAAAATAAATTATTAAATGGGACTAAAAAATGGTCTTTTGTTTTATTTAGATCAGAATAGGCCTTCAGGCGTATACATGTGCTGCTAAAGCGGCTATTTCTAAGCTGACCCATAATATCATCGTAGGTAGAGATAAAGGAAAGAAAGTTGTGTCAAAATATGTCGACAAATTTTTTTGTAAAAATATGACATAATGAAAACAAGCCTTTATTCGTCCATACAGTCCAGTGTCTAGGATGTCTTCAAATTTCATATTTTCTTT
>NW_023458721.1:131113-141038 GCF_013731165.1 Rhagoletis pomonella
GTAAAAGCAAAAAAGTCGAAAGTAAAAGTTATGACCAACGAAAAAATTTTAGTTTTGGAAATAACTCTTATAAAATAACATACAAGTTTTTTTACTGTCCTACGGCCAACGTTTTGCACCTCAAAAAGAAATCATAACAGTTATTTAGGGTCTCTGATACCGACGGTGAATAACCCGAAAATCCTCAGAGTTACCTTCGAAAGTCTGCTCTCCATCTCGGCGCATACAACCGTAATTGTCAACAAAGTACAGAGCCGCAACAATATCCTCAAGTCGCAGGCCGGAAGCACTTGGGGCAAAGATAAAGAAGCCACAGACGTGGCCATCCCAGGAGACAGCTGCTTGCAGAAGAGCCCTCGCCAAGGCACGTCAGGAGGCATCTTTACGAACTGACGGACGAAGTCTAGAGGTTTATTAAACTACCTCTGGATCCGTCAACCAACCGACAGGCCCTGAATGGCATTCACAGGGAATCAGTCTCGAGGTATGTAGACTCCCGTCCTGTGAATGCCGTTCTAGGCACACAACCACCGGACGTGGACGGGACAGAACTTCGGCCGCCTGCACTACAATAGCCTAACTTCGCTCTGGCTATTGCAGCAGGCTAAACTCTTACCTGAGCATAATCAGTGAGGATGTGCCCAACCAATGCCCGGCATGTGGAGAGTCGTCACATGACTCCCGGCACCTCTTCACATGCCCTGAGAACCCCACTCGCTGACGCCCCTGTCCCTATGGACAGACCCTGTGGAAGTCGCACACTTCCTGGGCCTCCCCCTAGCTGAAATGGATGACAACGTTGACGGATGAACCGACCCGAGCGGGGCTTAGTAGCCGCTACAACAACAACAACAACAATTCAACTTTTAACAAAACTCGAAACTTTCACGTGGTTATCCTTTGTTTTGAAGGCGATACAACGCGTTTGTTTTTTCTTCATTCCATGCGTGCTTTATTTTTGGTGTAAAATACACGCAACGGTCGGATCCGCGCAAATTTCTTGCTGTGCCGCCCATTGTTTGGAGCTTGCGCATATCCCGTTGGGTCTACCCTACCATTTGACTCCGCAGCAACCTACATAGCCACCACACCAACCAGTCCAGCCTTTGTGCCATCATTACACCCGCCGCCAGCAGTTCAGACCGCCAGGTTCGCCACTAGTCCCCGTCCCCATCGCCTGCAAAGAAGCCTGTTGCGACGCCATCTTGCTAATCCAAGTTTAAAACTTTGGGAGGAACTAAAAAAAGAAATTCTACAAATTATCCTTACAATTTCAAGATTTGTAAACAGAGTTTTAGAAAACAACGCGGGTATTAAATTTCTTAGCCTAGTAGTTTCAGTATTATGAACTTAAAGTTTGAAGTTACTAAAATTGACGGTTAAGTTTTGATAATTTGTTCTGATTTGGCCACTTTCCCCATATCTAAAAAAAAATCGATCTTATGTTATGTAGGATAAAATGTGCAAGACGCACAGTGCCTCCCTTCCATATAAAATGTGGGCAACAATAGGATTGTGTACGGATTTGAATGAAAATTTTTTTCTTAATGACCTTGAGAGCATTGAATTCAAACATGCAATTGGTTTTTTGATAACTTTCGTACTTCCACTGTAAATGCAGTTTTAAGTTGAAAATTTGGGTTCTTGTAGCATTTACATAGGTATGTGCATATAGTTCGCTCTATTTTAAAAAGAGAGATGTCAAATGACAGGGCTTGGTCTGTAGATGTGCAGAAAGGTTTAATTTTTATGAAACGGAATGCCACCTGTTACAAATTTTATTAAAATTATTTAATAAGTTGAATGAATTAGATATTACAATATGGGTATCAATTGAAATGGTTTTGAAAATGCTTTACTTCTAAACGATACGTAGAAATGTTGCCACATGTTTAAAAAACCAAATTCAGTTTAATTAAGGGAATAAGGTAACTGAAATATGTATATCAATATGGATATCAGACACAAGAAAAAATTGGACATATTTACCAAAAAATAAGTGAAACATTCCTTAGTTAATTTAAGAGTCCAGTAACTTAAAAGAAATGTAATCAGAAAAAATCCCAGATTGACAATGTATGTATTTATAATAAAATAACAAATACGATGTCGTAGACCTTTGTTTTGACACAACTATTATTTTAGTTCAACTAAATTTGACTTTACACACAGGTGGCAACCCTCTTCAAAATATTTGTAAACTGTAACCTTCTTAAACCTCTGACTCCCATGATACTTATGTATTTCAATTACCTTTAAAAAGAAAAGAAAAATAAATAAACCCCTATTTTAAATCTACAGGTCAAGCTTTTTAATCTGACACCTCGTTTTCGAAAATCGAACTATTCGTGCGTATCTGAGGGCACTGACAAGAAATGAAAAGATGATTTTATGCATTAGCAAAAAACGCAAAAAATGAGCAGCTTTTTATTTTCTACTTTGGAAGCTAAAAAACCGTCCTATTAAATAAAGTAATAAATAAAATAATGTAAAAAAAACATATTTTTTAAAAACAAGATTTTATTTAACATGTTCAATCAAAGGAATAAAATAAAGTAGTGTATTAAAAGATTTTTTAGCAAGAAAATTTTGTCAAAACTGCACTAAAATGAATAAAATAAAATAAGTTAAGGTCTCGTTAAAGTTATTAAAAGCCATTTAGTGAAAGGAGTTCCTCAAACTCTAATGAAAATTACTAACAATTTGTACTAATTTACTTCGCTTTTAAAAAAGCTTGTCGGCGAATTCAGCATACATGCATAATTGGTTAGGTATGTATATGTATATATGCAGTTATTTAAATGCCGGTTTGCGATTCGCGCGACAAACTTATTTAAAAACGAAGTAAATTGTTGTTGTTGTACATATTATATTAGTATACCCCATTGCACTTTCTCCTCAAATTCGTAATTTTTTCTATTAATTTTAACGCTTATTTTCACTAAGCCAAAATCCAATGGCATTTGCGGTCAAATGAGTGAAAATAAATTATTAAATGGGACTAAAAAATGGTCTTTTGTTTTATTTAGATAAGAATAGGCCTTCAGGCGTGTACATGTGCTGCTAAAGCGGCTATTTCTAAGCTGACCCATAATATCATCGTAGGTAGAGATAAAGGAAAGAAAGTTGTGTCAAAATATGTCGACAAATTTTTTTGTAAAAATATGACATAATGAAAACAAGCCTTTATTCGCCCATACAGTCCAGTGTCTAGGATGTCTTCAAATTTCATATTTTCTTTAGATGAGAACTATAGCTATTTGACCCATATTGCTTTTCGATTTCCGGAAAAATATTTAAAATGCTTTCGAGGTAACTTACGGCAATTTGATTATTTTCTCTAGATTTCCTGCACCTATTAAAAGGAATCGGATAAATTAGCAGACTTCCTGTTGGTATTTAAAAAGCTGGATAAAGAAGTATACTTCGCAAAGTGTGTTTTTTGGCTTTTTCGCCAATATTTGTCTGTAGTCAAAATTAGACAAAAACAACGCTTCTCCGATTCCCATTAGACTAGATATAGTCTATAGATATAGGCTCAGTTAAAAAAAACCTAATCATGGTTAAAGTACATCTATCTTTTGTATTCATGTTTTAAGTAAAGTGTATAGAAAAAACTTCAAATGAATGCTGAAACTTTTTTAGGTACAATCTGTCTCATTTAGATACATTTATTTTATTATATTAGGTAAAATCTGAAATTTCCATTTTTCATCCCTGGTGTATACATCTTTGGTTTCGGTAGGGGTAAAATTTGCGAAGCTGTAACGCATAGCCCAGCAAGAAAATTTCGAAGGGCATGTGTATTTCAGCAGAAAATTTATAGTTTCCTTAGAAGCACCCTGTGTTTACTTGCTATTGTGACGGTTGCATACATTTAGGCATATGCATAGTCAGAGGAAATGCGGTACAATTGATTATTACTTCCGATTATGCAAAATCCGCACATGTACCTATATGTAAGCATACTTACGTTTGTATGTACATACCAGGATTGTTGCGAATATTCGCATTCGCATTCGCAATCGCGGAGCTTCCGCATTAATTTTAACATTCGCATTCGCTTTCGCATTCGCAATAATCAATGTGGAGCTTTTGCGAATGCGAATGTTGTGCAAGTGCACCGATAAAACGTATATATAGCAAACAAAATGACAAATTGTACATAGCCAATATTTTTGCCTGTGGTCGTGGGAGTAGTTGTGTAACAAAACTGGTCAAATGCCATATTTATCAACTTTGATAAAAATATCTTTAACCATATTACGTACGTTGGTCGGAGATTCACTAGCAGCAGGCGATGCACTTTCATTTGTGTTAACAAAAGTAGCTTTTTCTGAGCGTAGATTATATGCACTGTTGGTATGTTTAGCAGTTGGTAAACGCTTAGATGCATTTGTTTGCGGAATGATATTTCGCGAAAACTCTTCGAACTTGCACTTTAACAAATTGATCTCGTTAGATAAGAGTGATATCATAGCAAAGAGATTTATTGACACTTTCAAACAGTTATAGCAGATAAAAACAATGTTCTTGTTTTTGATGAAAATATCCAGGGAATCATTTAATTCCATTTTTGCACAGTTTTTGTGAAATTTGGATTCACAGATTTTGCAAGAGACATCAGCACCAGTATTAATACGACTACTGCAGTCCATGCAGATATTATTTTTATGCGAAGACATAGACGAAAAGAAATTAATAAACGGAGCCAAGAAAAACATGTATGCACGCACTAACTTCACGAAGCAAACGTATGTGTATGCTTATTTACTAATTTTTTTTTTTTTAAATTGCAATGTCATCGTGATTGGAACTGTGCTGAAAATTTCAAGTCTCTACCTTGTCGGGAAGTTAGTTTAAAATCGATTGGAAAGTCCAGCGGGATGACCAAGTTATATAAAAGATTGTAAAAGTGGTTCCACTTCTTCTTCTTCTTTTTTGGCGCTTTAACCGCCTAATCGATTTTGGTCGAGTTCAGCAAAGCACGCCAGTCGTTTCTCCTCTGTGCCAACTGACGCCAATTGGAAACGCCAAGTGAAGCCAAGCCCTTCTCCACCTGATCTTTCCATCGCAGTGGGGGCCTCCCTCTTCCTCTGCTACAACCAGCGGGTTCAGAGTTGAATACTTTCAGAGCTGGAGCGTCGGTGTCCATTCGAACGACATGACCAAGCCAGCGGAGCCGCTGTATTTTAATTCGCTGCACTATGTCCATATCGTTGTAAAGCTCATACAGCTCATCATTCCATCGTCTGCGGTACTCGCCGTCGCCAACGCGTAAAGGCCCGTAAATCTTCCGCAAAATCTTTCTCTCAAACACTCCAAGAGCCGCCTCATCGGATGTTGTCATTGTCCATGCTTCTGCGCCATATACCAGCACGGGCATGATGAGTGACTTATAGAGCGCGGTTTTCGTACGCCGAGAGAGGACTTTACTCCTGAATTGCCTACTCAGTCCAAAGTAGCACTTGTTGGCAAGAGTGATTCTACGTTGGATTTCAATGCTGACATTATTATCGGTGTTAATGCTGGTTCCCAAGTAAACGAAATTCTCTACTTTCTCGAAATTGTAACTGTCAACAGTGACGTGGGTGCCAAGGCGCGAATGTGCTGACTGTTTGTTTGATGACAGGAGATACATCGTCTTGTGCTAGTTTACCCCCAGACCCATGCGCTTTGCTTCCCTATCCAACTTGGAAAAGGCAGAACAGACTTCGCGGTTTTTGTTACCGATGATGTCGATGTCATCGGCATAAGCCAGCAATTGCACGCTCTTGTAGTAAATTGTTCCTGAGCGGTTCAGTTCTGCAGATCTTATTATCTTCTCCAACATCAGATTAAAGAAGCCACATGAAAGGGAGTCGCCCTGTCTGAAACCCCATTTTGTGGCGAACGGCTCGGAGAGGTCTTTTCCAATTCTGACGGAGCTGGTGGTATTGCTCAACGTCATTTTACACAGCCGTATGAGTTATGAGGGGATGCCAAATTCAGACATAGCGGCGTATAGGCAACTCCTTTTAGTGCTGTCAAAAGCGGCTTTAAAGTCGACAAATAGGTGGTGAGTGTCGATCCTTTTCTCGCGGAAAGGAAATTTATCCTAGATTAAGGATCTGGACTTAGTTTTTGTTTTTATCTCATAAGGTTCTCACAAAAACCTCTTAAAGTTGTGTGTTTTTTATATATTTTTTCTTTTATGAAAATGCTTTTAGCTGGAGTCTTTAAAAAAAAAATTGCTAAAAATACAATTTATCATACTTTATCTTAAGACACAATTTTTCTAATTAGAAAATCTGTAAGGAAACCACTCTATAGAGCTTTTTAAAAAATATTGAGTTTCCTGGCTGGAATGGCCTATTTGCTACACCCTAAAATTTGTTGCAGAAAATTTAAAAAATTCCTAAGTTTACAAAGGGATAAAAAAAAATATGTAAAAGTATGTTTTTTTTTTTATTCTTTTATTTGAAAGAAGGGGCATTTTTCTTTGAAATAAAAAAAAAAGTCTGCAGACTCATTGCGCTTTTCGAAGAAAATCGTTTTTTTTTAAGGTTATAAAATAAACTTTTGCAAAAAAAAAATTTCACTGATTACAGTTACCACAGTATTTTCCATTACTTAAATGCCAAAACATTCTTTAAAAATAGTAAAGTTTATTACTGTAGACACACGCGGTAGTGTTCTGTGCTGTGTAGTGAAGCGTAAAATAGTGAAAAAACTAATATTAATATGAATTCAATTATAAAAAACTCAATTTTAGCTGATATCTGGATTTCTACTCGTCCATCAGATAGAGTGTCTGCATTATCTGCATTTTTTGAAGACAAATTAATACACGCTTAATGCGACAAACCACTTTTGAATCAAAAAATAAAACTTTTTAATAGTGAGATGAAAAATAAGTGGAATTATAGTTGCCGCAAAAGAAGCGCTTTTGAAAAAACATATTCTAAATGGCTAAATTGGACATTCCTTTCCCTTCCGGATTCCAATGGAAATAAGGATAAATGTGCTGAACGGGGAAGACCTTCTAAAGAAGAATTTTGCGAAGCTTCACGGAGAACAAAAAATCGAAGGGTAGAGCATTTGTTGAAAAACTATTCCATCGAAGAGCTCGAGTATGCTCTGAAAAAAATGAAAAAAGCAAGCAAAGTTGAATGTTTTGAAAGTAGTACCGAAGGTTTGCCCATATCTGATTCACTCGCACTATACATAGATCTGAACTTATCAGATCGTAAATATAATAGTTTACGTGCAAAAATAAACCGGTTGCATAAAGATTGTATACCGAGCTTAAACGCATTGCAAACAAAAAAACAAACTTTGCTGCCAACGATTAAATCGACTGAATATTCAGCCGAAGTTGATCTGAAATCATTACTGCTGAAAACAACGCAAAGTATTTTAGAACTAAGCCCAGATAATGGTGACATAACCAAAGCTTCTTTGGTTTGTAAGTGGGGCATGGATGGAAGTGCGGGGCATAGCCGCTATAAGCAAAATTTTGGTGACGACAAATTAACGGATGAGTTTATGTTCATCATTGCGCTAGTCCCTCTGAGGTAACAAAAAATTATCTAATATGTCTTCCAAAAACATTCAATAGCCTTTAAAAATAAATTCGAGTTTAGATCAGTAAATGGCATTTTAATTTACATTGACAACTTTTTACAGTATTATTTTGCAAAAGGCTGGTCTGAATTAATTAATTTACTCGATTAGCTATTTTGCGATATGACGGTCTTATATCTTTTCGACAAGCCATATAAGTTATTAAAAAATAAATATTTTTTCCAGGTTAATTGATTTGTCATCCAACAAAAATATATGGACCAATAACAAATGCTCATCGTCTTTTTATTGTCGTCCAATTAAGTTTAGTTTCAAGAAGGAAAACCGCGAACTAGTTCTATTCGAATATAATGATATGTCGAGAAAAATTGAGAACTTAGAAGATGATGTTGTAATACGAAACGGAAAAGGGATTCAAGTTTATTATCAAATGCATTGCACCATGATTGATCTGTTGCCAATATTTTGACTGGCACTAATGCTTCCAGTAACTGTTTTATTTGCCATGCCAAACCGACCGAAATGAATGTTACTAATTTTACAAAAGTACCAATCGCTAATCATAACAAGTATGGGTTGTCTACACTGCATGCTTGGATTAGATGTTTTGAGTGTTTACTCCTCATCGCATACCGTTTAACATTTAAATGCTGGCAAGTTCGCAAAGAAAACAAAGACGCCTTTTCTGCGAATAAAGTTAGGATTCAAAATGAGTTTAGGACAAGATTAGGCTTAATAGTGGACCAAGTAAAGACTGGATTTGGTACAACTAATGATGGCAACACAGATCGCAAATTTTTTTCAAATGCAGAAGTGGCATCAGAAATTACCGGCATTAATAAAGAGCTAATTCAAAATTTTTCAATAATACTGCGATTAATATCGTGTGGAATGCGTATTAATATCGACGCGTTTAGAGGGCTCCTTATAAGGACAAGAACAATGTATTTCACTGAACACGAATGGTACTACATGCCTAGCAGCATGCATAAAATATTGATGCATGGGTGTGAGGTTATTGAGTATTTCGATCTACCAATTGGTAAGAAAATCGATTTGTTGCTATTCGGCATTTTTTACTACTACGAATTTATTCCCACAGGCAATTTTTCAGAGGAAGCTCTGGAAGCTTTACATAAACACATACGTATCGTACGATATGATCATACACGTAAAACTGCTCGGGAGCATACAAACAGAGACTTGATGTCATACTTAACAATATCATCAGATCCTGAAGTAGTTTTTAAAAGGAGTGCTATCCCAATCAAAAATGCAGTTTATACAATGGACGAGCTGGAAGAGTATTTAGTCGATGCTGAAGAAACTTAAAAGTAATAAGTACCCTTCAGTCAACTCAATTAGTTTTATACTAATCAAATACTAGTCAGCCCACGGCCTCAACTAGTTCGAGTTCTGTAATTTTTCCATATAAGCAACTGGTATTTTTAACACGGCGATGTCCTACGAGATGGCAATTGTCCTCTTCTGCATCAGCACTATACCAGTTGGCATACTAGTCAGCCTCTGCGTCAGCAATATATCAGTTGACATACCAGTCAATATATACATCAATTTCATACCATTTAAGATACTAGTTCGTATATACGTCATGATCGTACCTGTTGGCATACTAGTCATTATATACATCAGAATCATAGCAGTTGACATACTACTCAGTCTATGCGCCAGAACATACTAGTCAGTATGCACGTCAAGATCCTACCACTTGTCATACTAGTCCACGAATTTGACATTCATTCCAGTTGGTATACTATGGGATGGGATTTTTCTGATTAGTATGATTTCTAGTATAGATTACACTTTTTCTGACTAGTATGATTTCAACCCGAAATTCATGAATGAATTCATGTATGAATACACCACAAAATTCATGTTAGATAAAACAAATAATTTTTGATTCAGTATTTTGCAACAACTCTTGTTCGTGCGAAGTAACTAATAAAAAGGAAAACAAAATTATATTTGTCTTTTGAGTATTTAATGTCGTCTTGAATGAATCAAATTTTTTAAGCGTGTGACATCCACACCAAAAGATATAATCAATTTAAAAAAACATTTTGTAGTCAAAAAGGACCAAAATGAAGGTAGCTGCCATTCCTAGAGGGTTTGCGTAAGAGAGATATAGGGAATCTTATTTGCCATGAATTAAGCCATAGAATGAAGCCTTGAAGTCTTTAATATTATTAGGAAAACGCCCTGTATAAATAATAAAATAACTACTCAGTATTGGAACTACTTCTGAATATCAAATTTTGCAGTTTCAATCTCAGTTTCCATGAAAAATGTAAGAGCTAGGTAAAAAAAAATTGATTTTTGAAATCTCCGTACTCTAATC
>NW_023458721.1:141138-144252 GCF_013731165.1 Rhagoletis pomonella
CTGCCACTTTTCCTCCTGCATCCCGAAAATCCCCAAGGGATTGAACAGTATGCCTGAATCCGACGTACACCCAGAAAAAGGTTTAGTTATAATTACCAAGATTTGGTTATAGTGACCAAGTGGCATAGTTGGATATGGCGAAATAAATATCTAGTTCACGAAAGTCTGCAATTTACTTGAAACAAATGTATATTTGTTAATAATTACAAAACGACTACCTTGATTGGACAATATTGTTAGTTTAATAAAATCATTGTTGAGCAAATATAAACAATGCTTTGGTTGATTCAAATTTTCAATTAATTTTGAGAACTTGCTGTAGACTTGAATTAGCTAATCGTTTTTTATCTTAAAAAAAGTTTCAATTTGACACAAATAAAAATTTAGTCGATGGTTGTTGTGTTTACTTTCTTCTTTTATTTGCATATATTAAGCATAAAAAATACATACATATTTACATAAATAGTGTATATCATACATATGAATATGGTGGTAAGAACTTCCTAAACAATAAAACAGGAACAGTCGTGCGAATACCCAGGTCAATATCTGCTGCTGGAAGTGCTGGTTTAAGTATACTGCTTTGCTTTGTGTTTGGCTAAATAGAAACTTTCAAATTATAATTAACATGAAAATAAAATAGAATAATATTCAATAATTTTTATTGAGCACGAAGCCGTTTTTTAATGAAAATTTATTGTGGAAAAGCAACAATAATTTGAAAAAATGGTAGAAGTGATAGCTATTTCGGAAATCACCACATTTCCTCATGAGACTTCTTTCAGTAGGATTCGAACCGACGATCCCACTGTCTCAGCCAGTTGCCTACGCACTGTGCTAAGTTCGCCTTGTTAATTCTTGTTGCTTATTTCCACTATTTCACTTGTTAAGCCAACTAAAATCAAGCGCAGCTATTCCGCTGCAATTCTCTTGATCATGTGGTTGTTGTGGTTTTGTTGGTTTTTGTTAATATTACTATTATTTCTTATGAACAGTAAATCAAAACTAAAACTAGTTTATAAAGTACTTGTATATAATACAGTCATTAAGCCTATATGGATGTATAGTATTCAACTTTGGGGTACGACCTGTGCAACCAACATTGACAGGATCCAAAGATTCCAATCTAAAACGCTAAGGGCCTTAGCGGGAGCACCGTGGTATGTCCGCAATAAAAATATACTAGGGACCTTGGTACACCGATGGTTAAATCTGTAATCGACAGCAGCAGAGAAGAATATAAAATAAAACTGCGTAACCACCCAAATCCACTGGCAAGTGGCCTGTGCAACACAACAAATATAACACGCCTGCGAAGAAGAGATCTACCAGCCCTTCGTTGAGCGACGTTAAATCAACAGGGCTTAACCCCAGGGTTTGAGCTATGTTATTGTAAATTCGACGTAAGTTTTTTAAACTTGTTGTTAGGCTTAATACATGTAAAATAAGCAGATCCAACAAATAAATGCAAGTATAATTAAGAAAAAATAAGTTCATACATTTAAGGTTCTTTACCTAACAATGCGTACCGGATCCGGTAATTAGAGAATAAGCGAAAAGTTTGCTCTCAGAAGTGGAACATAATCCAGAAGCATGGGAAAGCAAAAAACCACATTTTGTGCCCAGAATTTGAGAAACAGCTGACTCACGTTTTTTTTTTGTTTTTGTCACTTAAATGCAAACTCTTGGAAATTGAATTTTGGTTTCACAAATTTGATTTTAAGTGTATAAAGATTGAAAATAAATCACTATTCCTTAAAAGCACCAAGTAAATGCAGGCAACTTGCAAACACAAAACAACTGATATGCACTTTGTCACTTTATCCATTTTTACCCGAAGAAAAAGTCCGGGCTGTTCCGGGCAGGAAGAAACACTTATGATCCAATACGTTCTAATTTTCGCTCCCTATTACCCTTTTTGTTGAGTACGGGAATGATTTCTGGGCTGTTTTGGGCACCCGCGGGATCCCGCGTTGCGTACGGGAAAGAACCTTTAATCTGCACTTAACAACAACTTCAGGGGAAACAAGCAGAAGTGCTGCCATTTGTTTGGCATATTTAAAGAAAGGTGTTCTAAGACCCAACGAAAGTTAAATGGCATTTAAACAACAATCCACAATTAAACTTAAGTGCCGCTTAAATATTCATTTGAAATTGGCCCTTAATCTTCACATTTTTTGATCAAAAATATAAGGCGTGCAGTGTTTGTTTACATTCATTTGGTTTTTCTTTTCTGTTTTCAATTGATGAGAGGTCAAACGAAATGCGAATCAAGCAGTGTAAACGCCTTCAAATGACTGATTTCAAATGACGCATTTGGCTCCAATGTAAATGTAATATAACCTCCCAATTCTGTGTTTTCTTGATAAATTATTTGTAAAGAAACTTTATCAAGATTTTTATCGAGTAAAAGCTCTGTGTCAATATTTATGAAATTAAAAACTCTACGATTTCCACGTGAAGGGGACCCATGGTACAATAATTACCGCAGCAGTGCTGCCATTTGTTTGGCATATTTAAACAAAGGTGTTCTAAGACCCAACGAAAGTTAAATGGCATTTAAACAATAATCCACAATTAAACTTAAGTGCCGTTTAAATATTCATTTGAAATTGGCCCTTAATCTTCACATTTTTTGATGGGCTTTGGGAATATCTTAGAAATGGGCATCAGGGAATCCACCGAAACCAGTAAAGTTTTGAAAGGGGTTTACGAGAAAAATAAGTTTGGGAACCTCTGATTTACATCTTTAGAGGGAATTATAAGATCGTCCATATAGGTGACTACCGTGCCATCCCTAAAAATATCCCTAAGCAAAAATGTAACGAGTAAATACTGGTGGAGAGTTGGAAGTTCCAAAAGGAACATACAAGAATTCGTATTGGCCTTGATGGACCAAAAACGAAGTGTATTTCCTGGATTCCGCCTCGATTGGCACATGGAAAAATCCATTTCTTATGTGAAGAGTTGTGAAAACGAGGGACTACGATGACAGCAGCATAGAGCCCTTCGCTTCCATGTTTTTTCGCAAACAGGTCAATATTTTCAATATTTCAATATTTTCTTATAGTGAAAATTATTGTTAAGTAATGGTAAATAAAATAACGAGAAAAA
>NW_023458721.1:144262-145089 GCF_013731165.1 Rhagoletis pomonella
AATTCACAACTGCAATATCGGGAACTTAATCCTCCACACACACGGCTTTGACTCATATAATAATAATAATATCCCAACGGTTTTTACCCTCCATTCCGCATGACGTACGGAACCAATATTTTAAATTTTTGTGCCGAGTCACGATAGGCAGGAGTTTGTTAAGTGTCGAGATCTAAAACTGTTCAGCTACAGAACTAAATTCATCAGCTAATTTTATGTATTTATGTCAATAATTCACTTATTGAGAGAGGAGAGTATGGCGCAAGAAATTTCCGCCAAAATACTTTTTACTTAGAAAATTGAGCTAATTTCACCACCCACGACACCAGCATGCTGGTACAATCATAAAATTTTCAAATAGTTTTTGAAGTCGCACCAGCAGCTGGTACAATCACACCACAAGAACATACACGGTCAATCGACTTGATGGGCCATTTAACAAATTAAGCATATTAAGGGCCGTAAACTTATCTATTTTAAACTATAGGGGCATTTCACCTCAAGTGACCCAACTTTTGAAATCTATGTCTTCCGATCGGGATGAAATTTGCACCAAGGTTAGTCCTAAAAAATAGTAATTATGACACAAAATTTCAATGGGATCGGTCAAACACACTCCGAGTTGGAGGGTCTAGAATTTTGACATTTTGGTCAAACGGCCATTTTTTCGGATCCATATAACTAATTACCTATTGTATTTAGAAAATTTTTTCAGGAATGTTTTCGATAGATTTCTCTTCAGTCTTTACAAATTTTATTTTTTTTTAATTAAAATGAATTTTTTTAAATTTTTTTTTTAAATAAAAAATAATTTTTATGTTTTTTTT
>NW_023458721.1:145189-151647 GCF_013731165.1 Rhagoletis pomonella
TCCATGTAAAATGCGATGCGACTCGTTGGGCTATACTCGCTTAGCCATCCTGCCCCGCCTAGACGCGCTAAGCGGCTAGTACATCCTTTAACTCTTTGAGCGTGCGCATGGCTTCGTGCACCAGTAGTTTAGTGGCCTTGCCTGGATAGGCGCTGCGATGATTGCGTTGCACGGGGCGTTGTCTGCGCTGCACAATGTGTTGCCTGCGTTGTACGATGCGTTGCCTGCGTTGAACGGAGCGTGTATTCTGCTGTGCCGAGCGGCGAGAACGAGGGCCCTTACTTTTCAGCAATGTGTTCCTTGTACGAGCGGCTCCCTTTGGAGGGGGTGCTGAGTGCATGGTTCGGCGGTTAGCTGCGTTTGCCTCGCTGCGGTGCAGAAGCGTATGGTGGAACTGTCCACACGTTCGGCAGTTCTCATTGGAGGAACAGTCCACGGTCCGGTGTGACAGCGCGAGGCAATTCGTGCAATATCGGTGGGCGCGCGCGATGGTAAACCTCTGATGGGGCTGTAGGGCCCGGAAAACGCTGCATACTCGGAGAGCGTGGTGGCGGAGCAGTGGTACATAGACGGCACTGCTGGAAGTTTGTTACGGGCGTGTCGTCCGGGGGAAGTTGCTCCTCGGCGGTCTCTGTGGCGCGTACGGAGTCACTTATGGGCGGGAGCGCCCTTGCCGTCAACGATGTGCGTGGTGCGGGCTGAGGGATATCAATCTCCATCTGCAAATAGGGGTTTTTCGAGTAGGTTAATAGTGGGGTGTTAAACACTTTTTAATAAGACAGAGGGATAAGCATATAAGTATAGTGTCTGTCAAGTAACTGTGATAAACAAATGTAGGTAAGCAGTGCGGGTATAGTGCAGTCGGTGAAAAGTTATTTAGTTATCTGCAGTGGGAGATAGAGGGACATTTGCGTATGGCAAAGGGCATAGCTTTACAATCGACCGAGTGAGGATGCCGGTTTTGGTGCGTACGTCAACTACACGGATATGTCCATCTGGACCGGGATGGATCCTTTCTATGCGTCCAAGACGCCACTCAGTGGGCGGCAACGTATCATCTATAATGAGGACGCATTCTCCAGCTTTCGGTGAAACTTTAGTGTCTTTCCACCTATAACGTTTCTGAAGGTCCTTGAGATAATCTTCCTTCCAACGGCGGCTGAATTGATGGTGCATAACTTTAACTCTTTTCCACCTATTGAGGAGAGACAAATTGCTATGATCTACTTCCGGAAGAGACAGGAGGGCAGTTCCCCTTAGGAAATGGCCAGGGGTGAGGGCCGTGAACTCTGTTGGATCTTGGGAGAGAGCGGAGATTGGACGGGAATTTAATACCGCTTCGATCCTAACTAAAAGAGTGGTGAATTCTTCAAACGTGAATTTGTGTGCTCCAGTAGTTCATTTGAGATGTAACTTGAAGCTTTTGACGGCGGATTCCCATAATCCGCCCATATGAGGGCTGCCAGGGGGGATAAATCTCCAATCAATGCCTTGGGGAGAGTATTGCTTGACGATGTCTTGAGATACTTCTTGCAGGAAACTACAGAATTCCTTCTCTGTTGCTCTTTTGGCTCCAATGAAAGTAGTGCCATTGTCGCTCATTATTCTTGCTGGATATCTTCGACGCCCAACAAAACGGGCAAACGCGGCGAGAAATGCGTTTGTTGTTAAATCAGAGCACAGCTCAAGGTGAACCGCCTTTGTTGTGAAACACACATAGACGGCCACGTAGCCTTTCACAATGGTGGAGGACCTTAGCATGGAGGCTTTTAGTTGAAAAGGCCCAGCAAAATCTACACCGGTGGTGGTGAAGGGCGGAGCGTAAATGCAACGCTCTGGTGGCAACGCCGCCATGATTTGAGAGCGCGTTTGATGCTTGTGGGCGGTGCAAGCCTTACATTGAAAAATGCACCTTTTTATAAGAGGCTTGAGTCGGGGGATGTAGAATTCATGTCTTATCATTTGCTGCATGAGCCGAAGTTCGGCATGTAGGGGGAGCTCGTGGAGAAAACGAAGATAGAGAACAGCAAATCGAGATTTTTCGGGTATAATGAGGGGATGGCGTTCATTATAGCTAAGAGTAGAGTGGGCCAAACGACCATTGACCCGGAGTAACCCACATTTGTCTAGAAAGGGGTTGAGAACCAGCAATGGGCTTTTCTTAGCGATTGGCACTGATTGCGATAAGCATGAAATTTCGCGGGGAAAATAGCGGTTTTGCGTTAAGGCAATGAGACGACGTTTGGTGGAGCGGAAATCATTGTGCGATAGGGACAATGGGAGGGGATCCTGGGCGGCTTTATTTCGGTTCTTTAAGCGATCTAAAAATTTGAAGACATGCATGCGGGAAAAAGACGAGAAGCGATCTAAAATGTCGGTATCATCTTCGGCAGTGTGAAACGCGTCGACTCGACGGACTTCCAGTGGGTTAATAGAGCGAGTAGCGGATTTTGGCCGGGTGTCGGGTGGTTGGGTTAGCCATTCGGGCCCATGCCACCACAGAGAAGAGGAGGCTAAGTCGAGGGGTTTACATCCTCTTGTTCCCATGTCCGCGGGATTTTCGCTACTACGTACATGCCTCCATTTGGAATTTCCTACTAGGTCAATGATTTGCGCGGTACGGTTCGAGGCGTAGGTTTTCCAGGAGTGGGGCGGTTTTTTCCAGCCAGGCCAGGACTATTTCTGAGTCTGACCACATTGTCAATTTTCGATCCGAGAAACCAAGTTGCGATTGGACAGCTGAGGCTAATTTAGCTAGAAGGAGAGCCCCACATAATTCGAGTCGAGGTAGGCTAATGGTTCTGAGGGGCGCAACCTGGCCTTTTGACACCAGGAGGTGGGAAGAGACTCGTTCACCTTGTGTGGCTCGGACGTATATGGCTGCGCAATACGCTTTTTCCGAAGCGTCGCAGAAACCATGTAGCTCCATTTGTTGGCCTGGAACGTAATTGACCCTTCGGGGTATTTGAATGGCCGAGATAGATTTCAAATTGTTGGCGAATTGCAACCATTTATGGAAGCGGAGGGGTTTGACTTGTTCATCCCAGTCAGTTCCATCGAGCCATAGCTCTTGTAAGAGAACTTTGGCTTGAATCATTATTGGCGAGAGCCATCCTGCGGCGTCGAACAGTTTAGCGACAGAAGAGAGAATCTGTCGCTTTGTGCTCGCCGACGAGGCTGATATGGATTCAATGGTGTAAGAGAAGGAGTCAGTAATGGCATTCCATTGAATCCCGAGGGTTTTGGTGATACTTGCTTTTTCGAATTCGAGAAAGTTGCTCTCAAGCAAGTCCTCCTTTTTTATGTCTTTGAGCAAATCAGGGTGGTTCGCCGTGATCTTTTTTAAGGGAAAGCCAGCGGATTTCAGAGCTTGAATGACTTGGGAGAGAGATTTAGTTGCTGAGATGAGGTCATGACCTCCAGAAAGTATGTCGTCCACATATGTTTCGGTTCTTAGTATTGGCACCGCCAAGGGATGTGTTATTTTTACATCATCAGAGAGTTGGTGAAGAGTGTGAGTCCGGAACCTGATCTTCGTGATGCATTAAATACGACACGTACCTTGGTGGTTCTCTTTTCGGGTTTGACCACCGCGTGGTGGGGGAGATAGAAGGAATAATATTTTCCTTCTGAGGATTTTTCATAGGAAGTTGTTTCTTCCATATGATTTAGGGTGAGATATTCCCCTAAGACATTATCATACAGGGGTTTTAGGTCGGCTTTTTTCTGAAGACTTCTCTCCATACTGAAAAATTGCTGGAGAGCTGTGGTGCGAGATTGACCTAGAGATATTTCCTTCGGGAAACCTGGCTTGAAAGGGAGCCGGACTACGTAGCGACCTTCAGGCGTGCGCGATGTAGTGGATTGGTATAACTCCTCGCATAGCTTATCTTCAGGACTCATGAGGTTGGGTGTCGGAACTTCTTCTACCTCCCAGAACTTTCATAGTTGGGATTCCAGTAGTTTGTTAGAGGTTTGTTCCACTTGAGTGGAGAAAGATACCACCTGATTAGGGATTTGACCGCTCAAAATCCAGCCAAAAATGGTATTTTGTGCTAACAGATTTTTTGAGATATGTTCAATGCCTTCAAGCATGATTTGCGGGATGAGATCGCTGCCTATCACTAGGTCGATTTGAGACGGGGAATGACAATTGGGGTCTGCTAGCTTAATATGAGACCACTTCTCGCGTTGTTCGCGAGTTGGCTGGAATCTTTGGAGTATTTTAGTTAGTTGGGGTAGCACAATTGCTTGAGCGGTGACTTTCGTAGCAAAGTCGGAGGAGACTAAGACAAGAGAACAGATTTTGTTCGAAGTCTGAACTACTGTCCCACCCATGCCGGAGATTTCAAAGTTCGAGCTTTGACATGGTAATCTCAGTTTGTTTTGGGCCTTAGAAGAAATGAAGCTCCGTTCTGAGCCCTGATCGATGAGAGCTCGCAGTTTAAAGAGTTCTCCTCTCTGTTCTACTGAGACTATCGCTGTAGGGAGAAGGACTTTGCTCTCATTTTCAGAGTAGTACGATTGTACTCTGGTTCCATTAGAACTTGACGGTAAATCATCTTGTTCTTCCGTTTCTTGTGGGGCTTGCAGGTTGGGGTTTGGCATATCAGTCATGGCTACCTGCGATGTGGTCCTTTGTACTCGAGAGTCTTGCCTTTTTGGCGGAGGGGCTGTGCTATAGTGCAGCACTGAGTTGTGTCTTTCTCGACAATTGGAGCAGGTTTGAGTACTTGGACAATCTTTCAGGGAGTGTGACTGAGAGAGGCAGTTAAAGCACATGTTGTTTTCTCTTACGAATTTTCTGCGATCCTGAACCGACAATTTACGGAACCTGTGGCAGTTCCACAATGAGTGCGAGGAATCTTTGCACATGGAACATTTATACATCGTACGCTGTTCTGTCACATGCGATTGGACTTGCGTCGATGATTTATTATGCGACTGTTGAAAGTGAGAAGGTTTGAAGGGGGGGTCTGTTGTGGGGTTGAGGGTTCCTAAATAAAATGGAATTTTGGGGATTGGGTCTTGTTTTGGCTGGGCGCCATTGATCAACCCTTTCGACCACCTCATATCGAGTGGTTAGGAACTGGTTCATTTGGGACCAGTTCGGAAGGTCTTTCCTGGAACTGAGAGATTGCTCCCATAGAGCCACTGTGTTCTCAGGGAGTTTTGAGGTGACGAGGTAAATTATTATGGGGTCCCAGCTCTCTGTGGAGACTTGTTGGGTGGCGAGAATTTGGAGACAGTTATTCACTGATGATTGGAGTTTTTGAATATCTTCACTGTTCTCCACTTGAATAGCCTTTAAATTCATGAGAATACGTATTTGGTTGTCCACTAATACTCTTTTATTCTCATAACGAGACCGTAAGGCTTCCCACGCGAGATCAAAATTGTCATCGCTCAGTGGGAATTGTTTCACTATTTGGCCGGCTTTGCCTTGAGTTTTGTACCGGAGATGGTACAATTTCTGGGCTTTTGTGAGTTTTGGGTGGTTAATATATACCGCCGTGAACATGTCACGAAAAGACGGCCATTGCTCATAACCCCCATAAAATGTTTCCGTATCGCACGGTGGGACCTTTAAGCCGAAGCTAGAGTTTTCTTGGGTTTGAGAAATACTGGGAGTAGGCGTGGTATTACTTGCTTGATTGAGAAGCAGGAGTTGATCACCAATCTGGGCTTTTGTATCTTCATACGTTATGAGGCAGGACCTGTATTTATTATATGCGGAGGCTTTGAAATCCTCGGGAAGGTCCTGCTCCTCAGTCTCTACTACTAAATCATATGCGCTCTGAACTCGATTCCAAAAATTATCAATATTCTTGTCTTTAATTTTTAGTGCAGACTCAGTATTGTCTTGGATTTGAGTTGTACTGAATCGGGTACAGTAATCCATTAAATTGTCTGTCTCAGAGATGAATTTAGGGGGTACGACTGACTGTTTGGGTTTCTTATTGGACCTTCCGCCTGCACGCGTACCGCGTTGAGTTTCGGTGGAAGTTCCTTGTTGCTTCTCATCATCACTCATTTTCGGGCTTTTTGCTTTGTCGTTGCTATTGGGGGCGGCTAGCATTAAGTGAGAACTTTGTTCGTATAAACTTCAGTCTCAGTGAACTAAATTTAGATTCGATTTAGATTATCGACTTTACTAAGAGGGACCGAGAGAGGGGTATAGAGAGTTTGCGAGATGAGTGTACACTTTCCGCGAATAGAAATGTTAGAATTTTCGGACAGCTTGTGCCCTTTGAGTTAAATATTTCGATCGGCCGTCCGGTATCCGCACACTTCAACGTGAGAAGCCAATAATGCTTCTAATTTCTAGAAAATTAAGCTACTTTAATAATAGATTTTCACCGCACCCGCACTGCACTGTGTACATATATGTATATGCAATAATATTTATTTATTGGATTGCTTATTTTGCACCACTGTATTTATGTATATATGTATGT
>NW_023458722.1:0-4990 GCF_013731165.1 Rhagoletis pomonella
TGAAAAATGTCTAACCTTATTCAGAATTGCTAATCGATGCTTTAGCTACATGTTCTCAGTTTCCAACGTTGTGTACTCTTGATCATCTTCAATTTCAAGTCTCTCGTCATGTTTTGTATTTTCTATTCATGTACGCAAGTGGGCTGTCAGATGCTCCGACAAATACAAATAAAAACGTTTAACATGCTCTACATGTAGCTGGAGGTAATGGCCAATATACTGCAGCAGCAGCGAGAGATCTGGAAGGAGATTTGTCTATGATAAGAAAATAGGGTATAAATTGGCACTATGCAATTCTAATGTTCACATTATACAATAGATGTGTGGGGACTCCGGTTGATTTGGAAGACCACACTTGGTTACGTCCACAACGAATTTACCAAGAGGAAAAACAGCAGAGATTACAGTAATTTTCCTTGCATTCACCATTGATCATGCTATGCATGTAATTTATGGTCTGAAAAGGAAGAAATTTGCATTAATCAAATGTTAAACACATCAAATCAATAAATTTCAGAAAGTTTTGCCATTACACAAACCGAATTACCAAGAAATAGATACTCACCGCGATGCGATTTAGAAATAAAAATCAGCGGGGCTGCATTTCCTTAGTAAACAACACAATCGCTCGGAGCAATCTGATCCGCAATATTATTTGTCAAAAATAAGAGTTGAAACGATTTTTTAAACATGATTATCAACGTATCTAATTAGCGCACACTGTTGTGCTTATTTTTAGTAGAATATAATTGTATTATCTCAGACTTTTTTCAATGTTTTCTAATATTCGTTCTTTTGGCATGCGCTCAATTTCTTGTGGGGAAATTTGGTCCCCATAAAGGACTTTCACCCCGAAACAGCTACAAAAAAAAACCTTTTCTACTGGTATACTGTGACATACATACATACATACTATTTCGGTTCTCTAATGGAAAATAAACAAATTATAAACGAGTTCCTCATCGTTAAATAATGAAATTATTAAAATAAAAAATAGATAAACGTTCAAAGAGCTTAGTTTAGCTAAAATGTGTGTTTTCTGCACACTTGTATTTGTTTGAAATGGTTTGTTATCGTACATTTTGTTAAGTGAAATTTTCAACTTTAACAACAAATTATGTACTCGTAAACTATGAGTTTCCTCGCCGCCTAATGGTGACAATTGTCATTGATATTGCTATGACCTACTGAAAACGCGACAACGGCGAAATTGTGTTTATATTGGGCTTTAGGCGCTGTAATTGTGACAATAGTCATACGATGAATTGTCAGTGTTGTGGGAATAAATCTGTAAGTTAAATTTAATTTTTTAAGTTATAAGTTAACGATTATCTGGTTTGACCGACCACATAGGGGGGTTGTCTAGAAATTTTAAATAATTTCCAAAAATAACCATGCTTTATAACTGTAAAATTGCACAAATTTATGCAAATGTACAAACCGTGTAATCCCTGCTTAACAATATTTTTTGTTCTCAACTCTTAGTGGGGCTCTTTTTCTTCTTTTTTTTTCTTCAATAAGAGAGCTAGACTTCTCTACCTTTAGTATTTTTCGCCAGCCTTTTCCGCGTGGAGAATAACGCAAGTAAATTCGTCTTGCTGCTACTGTCAAAACGGGTGTTAAGCGCCTGTCATGTGAGCGGGATCTGTTAGCAGTCGCACCTAAGCAGTGAATTTAAAATCGCCTTGGACCTTGTATACGTAGCATTATATCGACCTTGGTGAAGCAGTTCGAGCGTATATTCTTTGCATTATATCGACTATATCACCTTCTCGCGGTTTTTGCTGGTAATTAAACAGCCATGAAGAACAAGGGGCTTGGGAGTCTGTGCCAATTGATTGAAAAGATGCAATTTTGACGAATTAAGGTAAAACTTTTACATTTTTCGTGGTGAATACGAACGTCAGAATTTTACCTAGCTCATGCGTTCCGACGACAGTCGGGTCTACGTAACCGGAGCGACCCAGCTTTATATTTGGCCAAGGAGGTCACTCCAGCAACACTCCACAAAAACTGTTTGGGGAACTTGTATGCTGCTACCACAACAACAACCTAGCGGGGCAAAATTTTAACAACTTATTAACATTTATACACATAACATTGGTAATAAGAGTGAACATGAAAATTAAAGCTGAAAAAGTACAAAAAACGTACGTTACTTCCAAGTTAAAAGGCAAAATTTTACTTTGCATTTGGCACAGCAAAATTCAATTTATTTGTACACCATAGCAAATTTTTCCACCCCGTCTTACCGCGGAGAAAAATTTGGTTATGGTGCAGTTCATGGTCCCCACCGAAAAATGGTGCAAAATAATAAAGGGGTATCAAACGACGCGTATTACCGCCAGCGTTAAGAATCGGAAACTGATTTTTTTTAACCGTTCAAAAGTTATTCCTAAAAAACCGTTCGATTTTAGTTCTCTTTGTCAGTACAAAATTCACATTAATAAATGCATTAAATTAACACATATTGGTATCTAGATGTTCACTATAGTTTACTTTAATTGAATTTGTAACAAAAAATCGCGAAACTTATTGATTTAATTAAATATTAATGCGACAACAATGAACTAAAAACCGGCGTCGCATTCATTCTGTCAGTTGCAACTAGGTGTAATAAAAACATGGAGGTGCTTGCTGTTGCCAATATATCAGCCTTATCATGAGTTTCATTTTCCCCGATCCGGTTCAATTTTCACTTTTGGTTTACATGTATTTACTATGGGCGGATGACAAATTTTCAGGTGAATTTTTTTTGGCGAAACACAGGATATTGGGCTGTTTTTGCTTACGCGTAAAAGCACATTTAGCGCATTTAGCTCTAAATGCTACTCTAAATGTACATTTATCCATACAAAATTCGTCACCTAAATGCAACTAGATGCAACTCCATTTGTGCATTTAGAATCTAAATGCTAAAAGCAACCCTGTGATCTTCCAAAATTTCCACGATTCGAACATGGTTTAATGAGAAAAAGTGGCAACATTGCTTTTTCGAGTATACAGTCGCTAGCTGCGTTTCAGTGATCGCCGATCGAGATTTCATTTATTATTTTACATTATTTGGATAAAGAAAAGTTACTCAAATTCGACATCGATATGATGCTGATAGGAATCTGGATTAATTTGTGATCAACTCTGTTTGTTTTGTTTCCTAATTAAGTGTGGAAATTATAATTGACAGCACCGACAAAGGAATATATAAACAAACAAGTGTTCCGTTATGGTTAAAACAATTCAAGTTTTTGTATTGAATTTTCGGTTTAGAATTTTTTTTTCCTTTTCAGTAGGGAGTTTTGCACATTATCTTTTCCGTGAGAATTTATAGTAATAGATACGGATCTGAATAAGCGACTGGAACACGGCTCTTTGTCAAAAGCATACGATTTCGAACTCGCGTAAATGTACATTTGCTAAATGCGATAGCATGAACGCTCTTCGAAACATATGTTCGAAAGTGCTAAATGTTGTATTTTAAATGCAGCAAAAACGCTGCATAAGGCAGATTACTTTTTGAGAAGGTTTTAATTAGTGATGACAATAACAATAAAGCCTTTGTAGGATTTGTATTTATGTTACTGTCTTTTATTGTACTGTGTTAATTTCAACTTTGTAATTTTAGAAATTTTATACTTAAGTGATTTTTGTAGTTCAAACAAAATCAAATTCAAATAGAAAATTTTCATTATTCAAACTTTTCTCGAATTGTTTACAACCGAAAATAAAATAAGTTTTGTTATTTTATTTTAAAATAAATACCATTTTAAAAACCTACAATTGGCGATCCTTCCAGGAGCAGCGGATTGGAAACATAGAACAGCAACAGCAACATCACATCAACAGCCTTTAATTTCAGTAATTTTTTGAATAACTTGTATATAAACAAAATCTTTCTAATAGACCTTCAGAGAGAAGGTCTGCTCTTCTTCTTTGGCAACACAAACGAGAATTCAGGGTAGTAAAGGTTATGATCCCGCAGAAAGAAGTTTTGCCACTCTTCTCCGGCAACACAGAAAGGAGAATTCTGCGTAGTAATGGTTATGATACCAAAGCGCGGCCGAAGGCCGCCTACGCAGAAAGAAGAATTCTTAATTTTAATTGGCGATCCTTCCAGGAGCAGCGGATTGGAAACATAGAACAGCAACAGCAACATCACATCAACAGCCTTTAATTTCAGTAATTTTTTGAATAATTTGTATATAAACAAAATCTTTCTAATAGACCTTCAGAGAGAAGGTCTGCTCTTCTTCTTTGGCAACACAAACGAGAATTCAGGGTAGTAAAGGTTATGATCCCGCAGAAAGAAGTTTTGCCACTCTTCTCCGGCAACACAGAAAGGAGAATTCTGCGTATTAAGGATTATGATTCCTAAGCGCGGCCTAAGCCTACTACGCAGGAAAAAGGTCTGTCAGTTCTTTAATTGTAAAAAACTTAGTATTTCACATTTATTGTTATTGGCATCATTTACAAAAACCTTCTGCCTTATCCTGAGTTTCGCCAGAAAAAATTTCCCCCGAAAATTTGTTTTCCGCCCACAATAAATACATGGAAACCAAACGTGAAACACTTTTCACCGGTTCGGTGAAAATGAAACTCATGATAAGGCTGTCATGATCAGCATGGCATCCAAGTTCAAGAAGTACGTATGTACATATGGCAGGTTAACATTGCTTGTATAAGTCAGTGTTATAGCAAGTGTCGAAGCACAAGCACACACAATTGGGGTGTTCACAGTTCGTTCCAAATAGTGTCTCAAAATGTAGACGTCTACATTTTAAGACGTTTTCTAACCGTAAAATCTGTGGTGTTGTTGTTTCCCATAAAAAATTTGAAAACGACGCCGTCTACATTTTGTCACACTCAAAGGTATGTTTTTTACGCGTCTACATTTTGCAACCTCGCAGCAGGGTTGTATTATGGCAATACCAATCAAATTTTTTTTTTTTATTGGGCACGTTTTCTGTATTTGCATTTAATTTGAGCGCAATTT
>NW_023458722.1:5000-7935 GCF_013731165.1 Rhagoletis pomonella
TTTCTGATGAAAAGAAACAAATCAAGGAAAAGAAATAACAAATATTAGGAATTGGTAATTAAGTTAAATAAGTACAATTTTTCAGAAACAAAATCGGAAGGCTACATATAATAAATGCACGCTAAGAAGAAATGTCTGGCAACACCAGCAAAGTTTTGAGACGATTTTGCGACGGCTGCTAGAAAGGGGTGCTCACAGTTTGATGCTAAAGATGTCTCCAAATGTAGACGTCTACTTTTTCAGACACAATTTGAAACGAACTGTGAACACTCCAAATGGTTTATGTTGAAATAATAAACACACATTAATAATATAAACCGACTTGTCTGTATTAATAAATATACGGAACCTAACTCAACATGGCGCAGTCGGTAGTCGGTTATCTATTACAAAATAAAGAATATTAAAATCGGAGAAATAAAAGTCAAAGTGCAAGTGAGTATGTAAACTACTTTTACTTAATTTCTAGTTGGTATTTAGTTCTAAGATATAACTCTAGTCGAACACACCAAGTAGATGGTGTAGTGTGTTCGGGGCATTATGTACATAGTATAACAGTTAAGATGACACTTGTGAAGAGAAACGATTAGAAACAAAGAAACGAAGTAAATACAAAAAGTTAAGCGGCAAATCATTGTGCTGAGGAAAATTAATAAATTACAAATTATAAGCTTTAAATGTCGTTTTTCTTTATAGGTAAATAATTTAAGTAAACTATTGTGATAAGAATCAATATTAAATAATATAAACACTCTTTATAGAGAAACCCAATTGAGTTTATACATTTGTTGCTGTGTTAGGCGGATCGAGTTAAACAAACATTACAAAACGACATTTTTGCTAACATTTGAAGAATGGAGAAGCTTCAATTCGAATTTTTGGTAAAATCTGCTGAGGACGGAAAAACGAATATAATGGCGATAACCACAATCCCCACAAGTGATGATAGAGTTTTTAAAATACCAGCAGAAATGCAGCCAGCAAGTTTACATGAACAATTAATAAATACACCAACTTATACAAAAATAAAAAACACATTAAAAAGGAGACACCAAACAAGAAAAGTATGGATAAATGTAACGGAAGATTTAGCCGGAATTTATATGGATGATGATGGAAATATGCAGTTCAAAGATTACTTTCTTGAAGAGATACCGCCAACAAATCCCACTGCAGGTATTTCAGAGGAGTCTTTGTCGAAAGTTTTAGAGAAGCTGAGTGCAACAAAAAAAAATTATAAATACCCTAATTTGAAGAAAATTGCTGAAAAATTTGGGCTAGAAAAATTCTCAGCCAAAAACTCAAATGCTAACCAACTGCTTTGACATATGTAAAGATGAGGAGAAAATCGAAGTCTTGAGACTTTTCTTAGAAAAATCATGCTTGGATTGGTACAGCTCTATGCTTATTAAATTATCGTTAGCTTCTGAATGGGGAAAGTGGAAAGAAAACTTTTGTGGCACCTATGCAAATAAAGGATGGGCTGCGAGCAGATATGCAATCTCATTCAGATATAAAACAGGTTCACTTTTGGATTATGCTTTAAAGAAAGAAAGTTTTTTATTAGAAATAAGAAAATCAATTGACACAGGGACATTAATTGATCTTATTGCAGAAGGGTTACCACATTATATAGCCGACAGAATAGATAGAGAAAAAGTAGTTAATACAGAAGAACTTTACAGTGAGATTAGAAAACTTGAACATTTAGTATCCAGAAAAACTATAGATAGAAAGAACGTATCAGCTTCTTATTCGAAAGAAAAAGAAACATTTGAAAAGAAAAAACCATGCAAAATCTGCGAAAAAGAAAACATAGGTACTCGTTATCATACAGAAGCTACATGCTGGTTTAAAAATCAAAAAAGTGAAAAAGAGATAAAACATGTTAATAATAATGAATTGGAATGGGAATTAAATGATATGGATCCAAAAAACTTGTAGTGCCACCATTGATCAAAGTTAAATTATTAATAAATGGAATTATTGAAGTATATGGAATTTACGATTCTGGTTCGAATGTATCTTTAATAAATTCGCGTTTATTACGCTTTAAACCAAAAAAGAAAGATTTTTATACTGCAAATTTGAAAACGATCAATGGTACAAAAAAGGCTGAGGGAATGATAACTATTAAAACTAAAATTTTTGACATTGAAAAAGAAATACAGGTTTTTGTAGTAAACGAAAAAAATTTTAGCTACGATTTTCTGATTGGATTAGATTGCATAAAATCATTCAAATTAATACAAAATGAAAACCTAATTATATCCCAAAAATGTACACCTTGTAGAAGCAAACTCTCAGAACTACCTTCAAAGTCGAGAAATGAAAATTTAAATATAAGTAATTTCTATAGATTTCGCCGTCATGATAATCATAATGAATGCGAATTAAATTTCAACGAACATTTCGATACAGATAATTGCGACATTTCGGTTCAACATTTAGACGTTACAGAAAAGTCAGAAATAAGTAAACTAATAGAAAAATATAAAACTTTATTCGCTAAAGATAAATATGACATCGGTACGGTAAAAGATTACGAGGCACCTATAGATCTACTAATAGATAGGTATTGTAGTAAAAGACCATATAGATGCACGATTGAGGATAAGAAAGAAATAGAAACACAAATTTCAAAATTATTGGAGAAGAATCTGATAGAAGAGTCGTATAGTCCATTTGCGGCTCCGGTAACATTGGCTTTTAAAAGAGAAGAAAATAGGAGAACAAGATTATGCATAGACTTTCGCGATTTGAATAAAATTGTAGTTCCACAATCACAACCATTCCCATTAATTGAAGACTTGGTAGATAAAACACGAAACTGTAAATTTTTCTCAACGCTTGATATAAACTCAGCGTTTTGGTCAATTCCATTAAGAATTGTAAAGTTGCAAATTGTAAACATAGCATAAGTATATAATATTAG
>NW_023458722.1:8035-14101 GCF_013731165.1 Rhagoletis pomonella
AACCAATTTGCCTGCAGTAAATCTGCTGGGAAAGCACGTGGCCGCCGCTTCGGCCCTCAGTGGTTCGGTCACGTTTCTTCACTTCGCACTCTGGGTAGTTATGATCAAGAAATCAACTATTCCGAATGGCATTCTACATGGATGGATTCAAGTTAAACAATAGGGTTGGCTATGGAGTTTTTTCTAAGGAGTTAGCATGTGCGACACGAAATCAATTTCGTTCATCGAGTCAAGCGTTGCTTCGAAATCCGTGCATTTTCGGTGCTCTTCCTGGTCGCTTTCAGATTCCGAGCTGGAGCATGAACTTTCGAATAAAGCGCCCATTGCCTCCTTCAAGTCTTGCTGGTCTTTCAAGCGGCGCAAATCGCTCCGACCTTCTACTAAATTTGCCGCAAGCTATCTTAAAACAATTGTATTTAATTAAGTAACCTTATTTTGATAATTACTTACCAAATTTTCAACAAAATTTTCCGTTTTTATTAAAAACAACAAAGCCCGAGTAACAAATATTTTGTGACAGAAATCTCAATAATTCCAATCCGTTATCGTTTCTCTTCTCTTTAAATGACAGGCTATTCCAGTGCGGCCATAGCAATGTTAGCCGAGTTGGAGCGTTCTTTTGCAGCTCGTTTACCAAAAGATGAGGGCTAAAGAAAAAACGAAGAATTCTGAAAAATACTGAAAATCAAACCATTTTTAATTTTGTAGTCAATGCCTAAATGAAGGCATTCGGTTATTTCTGCTGGAAAAAATTGTTACCAAAATTTGCCTTTCTTCGTCTTAAAGATAATCGGTAATGTTATAAAAGACAAAAGACATCCTTTCATCATGGGAAAGTACTCTATATTTGACAAAACGGCACTTTCATTTTCTCATTGACTTTTGCATTTCAAAATTTAAAAATATCTTCTGGTAAGTAATATTCTCTGTGCAAAAATTATATCTTACAACCAGTTTCATTTGAAAATAAAATAAATTTGAAATGACTTAGAAATAGAAAAATTCGATAGAAATGTCATTTAATTCAATATTTTAAAATTATTTTTAACTCCCTAAAATCTTAATATGAATCTTATTACTGCTTTTCGAATTTTGAAGGCTACATTTTTCCAGATTTTCTTAAATGAGCCTGTTGTTTTCTATGTAAATTCTTACGCATTTGCAATTTAAGATTTCCTATTATTTCCATAAGTACTTTGCTTCTTTTCAAAATCTTCAAATACTAGCAATTAGTCGATCGATTAAAGTTATGTAAAACTACATAACCTATAATTGAGCCACTGCTTTTTGGCATAAAAATAGGCGCTCGAACGTGCCATCCAAACTACCACAAAAAAAAAACATTCAACTAAACTCAGAATCATTAAAAAATAAAACTTTGTAAATTTTCAAACGTAAAAGCAGAAACTTTGTGCTCGCCCCTCGAGTACGCCAATGTATTATAGACATAAAAATTAATAAAAAAATGCACATATGTACGTATGCAAAATATGTATGTATGTATTTATTGTACATATAACTTAGTTACTTTACGCAGATTGTAATTAGTAATAACAACAAGGTATGTAATTTAAAAAGAAGAAAATTATGCAAATAAAAAAATTGTTAGTTTTTAGTTATTTCAGTATGTGAAACAGTTGTATTATACATTGTGAAAAAATCCATAGTTAAATGAAAATTGGCATAAAAAATAACGGTGGCACTGCGAAACGCTGCCAATTCTCAATGGATGCAAGCAGTGCTTGAAAATCCAACAGCATTTCGGTACTATGGAAAGAAAAATCTTATACAAATTAAACTAAAATACGATAACAAATGAATAAAAAATTCTATATATAATTAACATGTAATTAATTTTAGTATTCATAGAAAATGTTTAAAAATTACAAAAATTAATGAAAAAATAATAAAAGAAAATATTATTGCAATATTAAACATTATTTGTTGTTTTCATATAGATAGCATTTGTTCGTGAAGGCGGTGCAGGTAATCCAACGACCAAAAGGAAACAATGCGACAAATTTGCTGGTTTTTAGCAAAAATCCTCTCAAGTTCCTAATTCTTTTGGTTTCTCCACTCTCATTTGTGAGCCAGATGAAAATCGATGTCGTAGCAGCTGCACTGTTCACACATTTTTTAATTGACACCGAAATCACCGGAAATAGTTACATTACCTCGTTTAAAGGACAAACCCGCGTATCGTCATTTTGCAAAACCGCGTAAATAACATTTGCTGCCAAAAATTGGATATGCTAACACAGGATCGTACTGAAATATACTAGCCAGAAATGCGATTGCTTTATAAAAAAAGAGAACCATTTTGAAATATGATTGTTTTTACTTTCTAGAAAATAATTTATGAAACCTTACATACTCGGTTTTGTACTTTAAACGACGATATCATACCCCAAAGGAGCATGAACAGACCACATTGAATTTGAGAAAACAAAAAATCGATTTTTATCAGGCGCACAAGAATGCACAGAACCAGGTGGTCAACGAAAAATCGATGGAGGAAGATATTCCAGTGTGGGCACCACGTAGCCGTTACTAATGGCAACAGAGGGATTGGAGCTTGTATCTAGGCGCCGGAAGCAAATTGGTCGTAGGCAATAGATTGCTATAGCTGTATTTTCTTCGGCAATCATCGGTATCCGGATACAAAATTTGCACGCAAATACAACAACAAGGATATGATCTTGATAGAAATCTGGTTCAGTTTATGATCTGCTCTGTTTGGTTTGTGTCACTGATAATTTGGCAGTACGGTTTGGTAGCACTGGCAAATGAATGTTGCATATTTTAACTTGTTTTAAATAATCTGCCTTTGCCTTAAATATTTGTTTAAGTGAATATTAGATGCTTCGTTTAAATATACTTTTCCCCGTTTAGTAAGTTCATTTTTTAGAATTTCGTCTTCCTCGTCCTAGTAAGATAAAATTAGTGCTGCCAACCCCAATAAGAATGGTGTAGCCTATTTCCGTGAGAAATTATCGTGACACTGCGATGAATAACCCAAGAAAACACAACTAATAATTTGCTATTTTTATGGCAAATATCAAATGAATATTTAGATGACACTTAAGTTTAATTGTGGATTGTAGTTTAAATGCCATTTAAGTTTCGTTGGGTTTCAGATCGACATTGCTTAAATATGCAAAACAATTGGCAGCACTGCTGCTTGTTCCTTGAAATTGTTGTTACATTAGCTTGTTTGTTTACATTTTGTGCTAAACAGCTGATTGTTTTTTGATGGGATTTATTAAACAACCGACCAATAAATCTTGGTTGTTTCGTACAAACGCAGAGTTGCATATTTAAATAGAAAATATTTAAGTACAAATTAAATGCATGATCTGAAAATGAAGAGTGGAAGTTAATTAACAATCTCTACTTAAGTAGGCCATCTGAAATTGTGCTTAGTAGCATAAAAAAGCAATTACCAAAACGAAGAAGCCCAAATAAAATCATTCAAGTTTGCGCAAACTCGATAAAAAACTGTTCGTCATAGTCGACATTGTTTCACATTCCTAAGAAAATTTTTGGCCAGCTGATGTGCTCTGTAGTGCTACCAACGCGCGCAATTTTAGCAAAATCCCATTGTTTACATTTACTTTTCGTTGAAATTTCCGCTTCAAAAACAATTTGGGACCAATTTTTGTATTAAATGTTCCTTGCCTGGCCTTCCTCAGTCTTTTTCTTAGATATCAGGGTTGTGTGCTGCATTATTATTAGATAAATAAATTTAAGCATTTGACAAATCGTGATTTTATTAAAAGAAAATTATAAATGGTGTTGAAAAACCAAACAAACGCTCGTGCGAAAGCTCTATTTTTGTGTCTTGTTAAAATTTGTACATGGCGTATTGATGGTAATACAAGCAATGTATTCTTTTGTGGATTTTATGTTACTTGAGAATTTAGACAACGTGCGAGCTGCCAGGTTCTGTTATCAATATAATTAACACAAGCTTTTTCGCGTAGTTGCCTTTCAATAAATAGAATAAACAAATATTCGCAAATAAATTGGATTTATTTTATAACTGACAACTAACGTACGCTTTTTGTTCTTTTCTCCATTTTGATTTTGACTCTATTACCGCCAACAACTTTATGTGTATACATATTTACAAGCTGTCAAAATTTTGCGTAGTCACACGAGCCAGGTAAAAACTATGGCATTCTTATTCACAAGGAGAAATCTGAAAATTTTTGTTTGGTATTTCCAAATTTTCTCTTTTTTTATCAGTTGGCAAAAGCCCTCAGTGGCAGCGCTCCGAGCGTTGAGATAGTAATTTCATGTCAATTAGTAGAAAAGTTCCATGATGTATACCATTTTATGTGGAATTATTCAATAAATTTCGTTTTACACTATACTTTTTGAAACTATTTGAAAGTAATTATTTTTTGTTTGTTAAAAGCAACCCTGCGTGCTTGGAAGGCGTGTGTACCAATAATTTCATCCCTAGCATATTCATCCCCGAGGAAGGCAGCCGCCAAATTCACCGAAGGTTGTTTACTGGTTATATTGTGGCTATTGGTGAGGAAATTGTTATTTAACAGTAAATTTCACTAGAGTGTTGTACTAAAAATCCGTAAAAATGTCCATAGCCAAGCGTGTACAGGTAAGCATATTTGTGTAACCGTAAAATCAGGAATAACAACTGCTTCCACTTATAGCAATGGGCCACTTTTGCGCGAACATGGCACATATACGATTGTACCTGGCCGAACCCATTTGATTCGGCGTTGCTGATAAAGAAGCATATAATGGGATTGCACAAGCCAATTTACCATCCAATGAGTAAGTTTAACAATATGAATAATTATGCCTGCATGCATATACTTACATCCAACATATACAAAATGGTGCTAATAAAGTAGGAACACAGGCATGTTTGAATACTAATGTTCAGTAAGGATGCACAAGTTGTCTAATATTACTTTCTAAAACATATGTGACTAATAGCGAATTGAGCGCTACAGCTAGAGAAGATTTAGATTATTCTCCGCACTCTATACATAGATAATTGTGAATAGTGAAATAGTACATTTAAACAAAATTCCTTGCTGGTAAATACAAAATATATTATCCACTTTTAGTTTGCAACCAGTAGTGCCTTCTACTTTTAGGATACAACTATTTCATCAATTACTTTATTGGTACTCAAGCTTAGCATATTTTCCTCTTCTAAACTTCCAGATGACTGCGGAGATCATGTAGTTTGCATAAACACAAAAGAAATTGCGCTACCAGGCGATGAATGGATTAAGCGTGTTTACTTCCATCATACCGGTTACCCAGGCGGCGCTTCTTGGACGCTGGCGTGGCAGTTACACGAAAAGGATCCAACAATGGATATGAAGAAGGCGGTTTACAATTCAATGCGTGGCAATTTACAACGCCGACATACAATGCAAAGATTGCATTTGTTTGCCGACGATCAAGTGCCTGAAGAGATATTGGCTAATGTAACAAATCAAATTAGAACACCACGAGAAGTACCTCAACGTCTTGATCATATCGATAAGGAAACCCTGGAAAACTTCCCGGCAATTTTGGATTATCCGAAAGATTATATATTGCGTTGAAGAGGCATTAGAAGAAAACAGATCTGTATATTGTGGTGATGGTAGAAGATTATCTAACTCTATACCCTCCGCTAAATCTTGTTTTTACACGCCTTCCAAGCACGCAGGGTTGCTTTGGGAAAATTTTAGTAGACGGACGGCAAATTCTAGAAAAAGGGGGGATGAGGGGCGGTAGAATAGGACCCCCTGATTTCAAAACTACCCCCCTTTTTTCTAGCAACCCTATAGTTCTTATATAATTTATTGTTAAAGTTTTCATATAAACGATGATTAAGATAGCAAAATAACATACAACTTAGTGCCACCAGACTGGAATTTTGAATAATAAAAGAGGATTTTTAATTCGAAATTTTTACTTAGTAGAATTATTATTTCTGTGTTGCCGAAGAAGGGGGGGCTGAACACATTTTGCAGAGAACACCTTTCTTCGTAGGCGGCCTTCGGCCGCACTTAGGGATTATAACCCTCAGGCAGT
>NW_023458722.1:14111-15141 GCF_013731165.1 Rhagoletis pomonella
TGCGTAGGCGGCCTTCGGCCGCACTTAGGGATTATAACCCTCAGGCAATAGAATTCTCCTTTCTGTTTTGCGAAGAAAAGGAGCTGAACATTTTCTTTTGTATTGATTTCCCCTGTATTCCTTTTTAATCATTGCCTTCTTTGTATGTATTGTTTTGTACAATATGGCAACACATGTTATGTGTCAGTTTGCAACCATGTGTTATTGTAAATATGCGTGAAATTCAATGTAATTTACAAGTCCATAAAAGTTTAATTAAAGTGGTTTATGTACAAGATAAACTAAAAGAAAAGTGTGTAAAGTATTAAGTACAGTGTTATGTGCATTTATATATATAAAAGTATGCACAAATGCTTTTTTGTTAAGGAAACCAAGTGGAACAACTTAAGAAATTTTAACAACAAATAACTTATAAACAATGATATTATTTATATTTTTTAGTTATACATGTTTTAGAGGATACCTCCCTTAACATCCTGACCAAGTTTCATTTGTTAATTCCACCTGGTTTTCTTAAAACACAAGGTGCGGCTGACTACTAAAGCCCACCCGTTGCTTTTAACAAACAAAAAATAATTACTTTCAAATAGTTTCAAAAAGTATAGTGTAAAACGAAATTTATTGAATAATTCCACATAAAATGGTATACATCATGGAACAATTCTACTAATTGACATGAAATTACTATCTCAACGCTCGGAGCGCTGCCACTGAAGGCTTTTGCCAACTGATAAAAAAAGAGAATATTTGGAAATACCAAACAAAAATTTTCAGATTTCTCTTTATGAATAAAGGCCGGTCCACATAGAACTTTCGCGTTGGCTTTGGTGTTGGCGTTGGTTTAACAGAACGCACGTTAAAAGTATGCTTGCTACAATGAACGCTTAGCAGCGAATCCTTGGGCCACTAAATTAACATATTAACGACAGATAAATTAATATTTCATATCAATAATTGCATTAAAAACGATATTTCTTGCCCGCACTTGATTAAAAAGGAAAAATATTTCACATAATTTTATTTATTCGCA
>NW_023458722.1:15151-27600 GCF_013731165.1 Rhagoletis pomonella
TCAGCTGTTGAAGCGACGCCAACGCCAACGCAACGCCAAAGTTCTATAGGCCCGTCCACATACAACTTTGGCGTTGCGTTGGCGCTGGCGTCGCTTTGACAGCAGCGCGAGTAACGCCCGTGCTTGCTACAATGAACGCGTAGCAGAGAATACTTTGGTCACTAAATTAACACACTAGCGGCAGATAAATAAAAAATTTACATCAATAATTGCATTAAAAACTATATTTCTTGCCCGGATTTAATTAAAAATGAAAATTAAATCACATAATTTTGATTATTTAGAACAGCTGACGAACGACGCACGCGAAAAGTTGAGAGTTGGCCATCTTTCTGCGTTGTGTTGGCGTTGGCGTTGCCCAACTTTGGTTATATGGAGACTTTCATATAAATGCATGTATTCATAGTCAGCTGTCGAAGCGACGCCAACGCCAACGCAACGCCAAAGTTGTATGTAAACGGGCCTTATGTGGGCGGGCCTTAAGAATGCCATAGTTTTTACCATTGTGTACAAATACAAGTGAGATATCTTAGCAATAGACGTCATCCTGGGCCACAGCTGCGATCATCTGTTTTTTAGAGTTGCTTATTTTGGTATAAAGTGCGCTTTTTCGACCTGAGTTGCATTAAATAGTCTCTTAAAACTTGGTTGTATTTGTTGTTCAAATGGTAACATATATGCCCAAAAACTTGAAAAATATTAGATGATTGCTTTTTACAAATGCTATTTATAAAATTTGGTTTTGATTGCGACATTAGAAATATTCAGATTATAAAAGTTTTTCACATATGTTTTAAGATTTTAAAGCTTTTAAAATGTACGGTAGAATGCAACAATGTGCTTGAATTTGTTTGCTTCTTCGTCAGCTTATTCGTTTGCAGACTAGAAAAATGGCGAACAGCCATCAAAATACTGGTTCAAAATACACACAAATGGGTGCGCGCAGCAAAATTCAGCCCTAATGGTAAGTTCATTTCATCGTGCGGCGACAAGTTAAGAATTTGCGATACATTTTCAGGCGAATGTATGCGAACGTTCACCGGGGGAAGAGGTATGGGACGACAGCTGGCATGGCATCCAGACGGCAATCTGATGGCTTTAGCGTTAAGTTGTAACCGCGTTAAGGCCGGTCCACATAGAACTTTCGCGTTGGCTTTGGCGTTGGCGTTGGTTTGACAGAACGCACGTTAAAAGTGTGCTTGCTACAATGAACGCTTGGCAGCGAATCCTTGGGCCACTAAATTAACATATTAACGACAGATAAATTAACATTTCATATCAATAATTGCATTAAAAACGATATTTCTTGCCCGAACTTGATTAAAAAGGAAAAATATTTCACATAATTTTATTTATTCGCAACAGCTGACGAGCGACGCACGCGAAAAGTTGAGAGTTGGCCATCTTTTTGCTTTGTGTTGGCGTGAGCGTTGTCGAATTTTGGCTATGTGGACGGCTGCATTTGAATTCATGTATTCATAGTCAGCTGTTGAAGCGACGCCAACGCCAACGCAACGCCAAAGTTCTATGTGGACGGGCCTTTAAGATATTTGTCAAAGCTGAAGGCGAGCTAATACAGTGCATTCGTCGCGGAGAATGATGTTGCATTTCACCCAAGTGGAAATTTCTTGGTGACTGGCGGCGATGACGATACAATAAGATTGCATGATTTATTAGAAGGTCGGCCAATTTATACACGGTAGTAGTGCACTTTAGCGGAACCATATAAAATACATTTTTTCCTGTATTCAACAGTTGCCCGTTTGGAAATCTAATTTGCATACATTTGATGTCAATAGCGCGCAACAAACAAGCCAGTTCTCAAAGAGTCCAAATTGATTTTAGTCATGCAACAGCTCCACATAACTCCGCCATAGACACACCAGTTACTGGAGTACCAAAAAGCTGTGACGACAGTATTTTAATTGATCCACGACAATCTGTGGCATATGGCATGCGTGATGGAAATTTTCTGGTGCTTGATAGCCAATATACTACAAGAGTGAAACGCTACAAGTGAAACGCTGTGATAATATTTTTTCTCAAATTTTCATCTTTTATTTGCAGTTACATTAAGAAGCTCATAGAGGACAGAGCGGTTGGTAAGGAAGATGTCGAGTTACTGCTGTACTGCAACTGGGAAAATCCGCATTTCGCACGTAGGGATGCAAACGATGCATCGAATTTCTGAAACATCGATAACATCGGCCAAAAAACCGATGTTTACCATCGATATTTGAAAATTACTCAACATCGTAAAATTGGCGATATATCGATGTCAATTTTAACGATGTTTTAAACATCGACTTTAGTTTCGGTTCAAAATTGCCATTGCGTTCACATCTTTATGTTATATTCTTTGGGCTCTGTCACACGGTCACTATTTATTGACGTGATCCAAGTATCGCGATATTTATTGACGGTGTTGTATGCAGTATTGATGGATCGTGATCCATATCGCAAAATTTCTAAAAAATTTTGAAATTTGGATCGCGGATCGCAAAACCGTCAATAAATATTGAACGTGTAGCACTTTCAAAACGCGATCCATACATTTCTTTAGTACATCTTTTACTCTCATAATGTAAACATCGGCTCTGCCTTCACTCTCGGGGCTTAAAATCTTTCAAAACAAATTGAACAAATCTTAAAATAATTGTCATAAATAATAAATCGCTAGCTTAGAAAGAAAAGTTGCTAAGTCCCATTTTAAAAATTTTACAGGAGAGGAAAAAATCTTCCTATAGCCATTTTCTTTAACTATTTCGCAAGACTTTGAATCAAACATTTTGCGCGTTTAAAGCAAAGCAAAACTCCATAAAGGCCGGTCCACATAGAACTTTCGCGTTGGCTTTGGCGATGGCGTTGGTTTGACAGAACGCACGTTAAATGTATGCTTGCTACAATGAACGCTTGGCAGCAAATCCTTGGGCCCCTAAATTAACATACTAACGACAGATAAATTAATATTTCATATAAATAATTGCATTAAAAACGATATTTCTTGCCCGCACTTGATTAAAAAGGAAACATATTTCACATAATTTTATTTATTTGCAACAGCTGACGAGCGACGCACACGAAAAGTTGAGAGTTGGCCATCTTTTTGCTTTGTGTTGGCGTGAGCGTTGTCGAATTTTGGCTATGGGGACGGCTGCATTTGAATTCATGTATTCATAGTCAGCTGTTGAAGCGACGCCAACGCCAATGCAACGCCAAAGTTCTATGTGGACGGGCCTTAAGAATCAGAAGGATTCGATATTTATTAAAAGATGTCGTATTATTTTGGCCTTATCGGATTTGTGGTGCCTCTTTTGGACTTAGCAAATTTTCTTTTTAGGGCTTATGAAGAGGAAAAAATAAAAGAAGTACCTTTATAATTTTCGAAACTATGCGTATTCAATTTCTCTAGCCTCCTATATAAAAATATGAGTTTTCATAACAAGTGGACTTAGCAACTTTTCACTCTAAGCTAGCGAAATGCATTATCTGTAAATTATACGTACAAAATAAAAATATTTTCTTGCGTCATAATAAGCGTTCAGCAAAAAACAATATGGAAATACTGACGCGCTAAATATTGAACATGTAGCATTCGTGCGCGATCCATCAATCCATCAATATGGAATGCGATCCAAATATCGTGATAATTACTGACTGTGGGACAGAGCCCTTTGGGTAAGCGTAATACGGGTGATGGCAGCCCTGCACCTAATAAAAGCAATTGGCAACGTTGAACATAGGCGATTTCCATGACGTAGTTACAGTATTTCAACACGACTTAAGGTGAGTGTAAGTATTATCTGCTCGTAAACAGCAAATCTATTATGACATTGGAAGGAAATCTGATTAAATTCAAGAAACCACCCATTGAAATGTTAACAGTGTAGCAGTTTAGATGGACACTAGGTTTTTCTTACAATTTTAACAAGCATTAAGTCAGTTCCAGGTATTTCAGGATTTGCAGGTTTTACAGGTAAAGCGGTTTTCGCCATTAATAAACCTTATGGAAGGTGGCGTACGTTAACAGCTTCCTGTAAAAACCTGCAAATCTTGAAGTACCTGTAACATACTTATTAAAAAAGAGAAACATCGGAAAATAGCGATGTATCGATAGTTTTGGGGCGATTTTTTTCGGCATCGATGTTAAGGCCCGTCCACATAGAACTTTGGCGTTGCGTTGGTGTTGGCGTCGCTTCAACAGCTGACTATGAATACATGAATTCAAATGCAGCCGTCCACATAGCCAAAATTCGACAACGCTCACGCCAACACAAAGCAAAAAGATGGCCAACATACATGTAGCAAGCATACTTTTAACGTGCGTTCTGTCAAACCAACGCCAACGCCAAAGCCAACGCGAAAGTTCTATGTGGACCGGCCTTTAGTGTTTACGATACATCGAAATATCGATGTATCGATGTTGGCTCTGAAAATTTGCATCCCTATTCGCACGTGCTCCACTCGTATGGAATAGTAGCTTATGTCGAAAGGCTGGTTTTAGTATAATGCAGCATTCGCAGCATACCCTCACTGGCGCCGAGCCGTTGAAGAAATTTTGGATAAATAAACGTGCAAGAAATAGTTCCGATACTTGCACGTCCATATTCTTGTTAAGGGTCATCAAAAAATTCCATGTGTTGTAAATAATAAAGGGAATGCCGGATTATACTAAAGCCAGCTTCCCGACATAAACTACTATTCCATACGAACACAGAAATATAAATGTATCTAAAACTGAATAACTCAAATCAAATTGGATTGCATTTGCATAATATACCTAATATTGGAATCTGTTTTGATCGTAAAAAATACAACTTGCAATCATTTAGATTATAGTTTTGAAAGAAATTGATTGCAATCGTAAATTATGTAAAAATTGTCAATAACAATCTGCCTAAAATTTCTTTTCCCCATGTAACGGTTATAAAATACGTTAAATCCGCACTATCTGCATTAACAAAAAATATACATTGGAATATTTAAAATAAACCGATTCATATTTATTTTCTAGTAAGAATTGTTTCTTAATTGAAAGTATTTAACACTAATATAATGTAGTGGTTAATGTTTTAAAATGAATTCGCAATATGTCCGCAGCTCAGGTTGATTTAAAGAAATCCGTTTAAAATTTTCGAATTACATCTACTTGAATACAGGATAGGCAGGGTTGCATACAAATGGTAGTTCCGTAAATATTTAAAATATGTTAGTTCATTCAATATTTGCATCTGGGCCAATAAATAATAACAAATATAGCCGAAAAAAACAAAGTTTCAATTAAAACGAGTTTTTATAACCCCCCATAAAATTCCGATTAATTTTAAATACGAAAATAACGATATTTTTTCATGGGGATTTATTTTTTTAATATACCTTGTTTATACCTACACAAAAACCGGATTAGCAAAAAACCGATTAGACTCAACATATATTTCTTTACAACATTTATCCCCCTGTCTTTATAGCGCACTCGATAAAGTCTTATTCAAAAGTAAACAAAATTGCTATTTTTAAACGACATTTTTTTAATAAATAATTTGCGCGGTTGACCGAAATGGAAACAAACAATAATTGTAATTTATTATAACAATAATACGAATTTAAAACGGGCTGTATAAAGAAAACCAGCCTATTGTCACTTCACTTTCCAATGGTGCTGATTGCTGCAAGAATTATTTAGCGATTTAGAGCATAATCAACACAATATATGCACATAAATATGTATTATTTCACAGATCTCAGGGTCAGCTTAGAAATACGTTACCAAAATTATATAAAATTTAAGTAGGAATTATTTTTATTTATAACGTAAAAGCGCTATCTGACCCAATCTGATAAGTATATTTCCCCTAAAGTTAACCCATTTTATTTAATTTGTCTCTCGTGAAAATATATATTTTATTTATAATTTTCAGATATGTACATATATTTTAAATTTTTGCTTTAATTTTTGTCTCCTTTTAATATTTAATTAGATACCTTAAGATTAAAATAAGCTTAAAACGAAACAGCACAGCAACCCTTTTCTGTTCATCTTGAGAACACAAAAACCTCTTTTGTTAAAATTCGGCGCTGCACAAAATCCTGGCTTTTATATTTTCCAACAAAATACCACTTCGCAACCCTGGATTTTCACGAAGCGTTTCATTCGGGTCGTAGTTTGGCTACTTCGGGCCATTCGGTGTTGTATGCCATATTGGCTGCCATATTGTTCACACTGTCATCGCCATATTGAACACCCTGTCAACTAGCTGTCAACCCTAAGATATCTCACTTGTATTCTTCCACAATGACCTGCACCGCCTTCACGAACAAAATTTCAATTTTTTATTTTTTATAATTTTTTGTATTTCACATGGCACGCTTTGATTTAGAAGAAAAAATTCAGAACAGTGGTACACACCAAGGCACATTAAACAGGTAGTATCAGTAGAGCAAAAACAACATTTGCGTGTATTTTGTTGTTGCTTCTGGTATCGAAAGTGTCAAAAACTGTTCTGAATTTTTTCTTCTAAATCAAAATAAAAATTGATGCAACTTTCTTTCCTAGTAAATTTGTTTGCTTCTCGAAGCATTGATCCATCCTTTACAAGGGCCAGTAATCAGCGGTTGTGCTGCTGAGTTGGGCGAACGTTCCAAAAGCTGCTATTCAATCGCTTGTTTTGTATGGAAAAAGGTTTCACATGCAAATGGATTTTAATAATTCAGAATTTTTGTGAGAAAAAATTAAAAATATTTGACATTTTCGAGACCAAATAATTTGAAAATAAATCAAATCAGCTGCTCTACTGATACTACCTGTTCAATGTATCTTGGTGTGTACGTATGTATGTAAACCTGAGTTGCTCCGTAGTCCCGACTGCCGTGGAAACGAATATGGGTGTGTTAATGATAAATGATGCAATAGTTTTTATATTATATAAGATTATATTTAAATCTAAAAAATTTAATGCTTATGTATATACACGCATTTACTGTAGTTAAAAAGCAGTTTCTCAAATCTTTGTAGGCCGAACAACACAAAGTAGCGTAGCGCCTCTCCAGTAAAACCGGTACTCGATATCATATCGATAGCTAGGTGCTCGATTATAGTTTGAATAATTTGAAGCAGAGAACAAAAACACCATACAGTGTAATTATATTATATTATATTTATTATATAAAAAATACATTACTTTTTGTATGATTATGCTCTATTTAAGTTATAGTTGGTAATCTTTGCGTACAATTCATTTCATTAAATTCATTTCAAGGTGTATTAAACAAGGTGGTGTTGGGGCGACAGCTGAGTTTTTCGCCGTGGAGGCCATTACGTCAAAATGATGTGTTTGTTGTAACTCATACCAATGACAGTACGGACATCAGCGTATAATTTGTTAGTGTAATTTTTTACTTATATACGGCCAACACCACCTTGTTAAATACGCCTTGATTCATTTATTTATATCGATTTGTACAAACATGAATCATGGAGATGTATGCTGTCTGGTAACGCAATTATTTGACCAATCGAGTTTTATTTCTTTGACTGCATTCTTTAATTTTTTTGTTTTTATTGATTTACTCTTTTAACTTCATTCATGTCGTGGCTACAAACTTTTTCCAGTTTTAGTTGTGTTACTCTGATCATATCGTAGGAATAAATTTATTTTGGTCAATTTGAAACGCCCACTCGTTTTGAGGTAGATGTTCTCATCGTATAAAAAGAAGTAGCAATAGTATTTAATTTAATTGTGCAATACTGCATTTTACCGAAACGGACGCAGCCAATAGACGTGATAAGATTAACATTATTACCAGATAAGGAGTATGTTGATTAAACATCTGAAGTAGAACTTTTTGGATTTCGTGCAGACCTAAATTATACATATAAATTACTGTATTTTCAGCTATAACACGTTCAGTGAGCACGCAGAAACGCCTTTTGAAACAACGCAAAACCGGTGGCACTTCATTTGTTCCCGCACTTCAGCAACGCAATATGGGTCGTTTGGGGAAAGTAGATCCCAGTTCCTACTCGGAGCCCGAGCGCATCACCACCAAACACAGTGCACTTAAGTGGACAGTAGATTTTGCGAATACAAAGCTTTTAGGCAGTGTGACGCACCACTTCAATGTACTGGAGACCAACTTGCCTGCTATTGTAAGTGTGGTCGTGTCTGCTAACACATGTATATTTAATTCTGTTGTATTTTCAATAAATTGCTTACTTATGCTTAGCTGTTGGATGTGCGTGACATCACCGTTAATAATGCATCTATTTTATGTAACGGCGGCTCATCTATTCCAATAAACTACTTTGCCAGTGATCCTGTAGAGGATATTGGTGCTAAGTTGACTTTGGAATTGCCGGAAGGTACAGCTGAGGGAGAGTAAGTACAAAAATACACTTTTAAAGTTTTTAGCGGGAACACCGATTTAATTTTAGCATACAGTAGTTAGTTAAGTGTTGCAGTAGCCACGGCAAACTTATCTTTAGCCCTGAAAAGTCAACACCTCCATAAATTCTTATTCATAAATCAAGTGAGCTTATCGCTTTATGCATTGAACATATGTGTTAAGACAAGTTATAGTTTCTCATGATAATCGAAAATATAGTTTTATATGTTTACGAAAAAAAGTTCTTTAGACGGTAAACCATCGTGTATAAATTCAAAAAGAAAAAAATGCTCCTAAAAGGCTTCTAAAGTTTTATTTTCTTATACATATAGTCGATATATATATATACACTGTACTTATATACCTACATACATATATATGTGTATGCATAGTTTATACTTACCATTAAGTGTGTGACTAATTCTGCAAATGATGAATTTAACTTATGTTTAAACTCACAACCTTTCATTCACAACAGCCTTCTTGTACGCATAGACTATGAGACTTCTAATCGCGCTAGCGCCCTGCAGTGGCTCACACCAGAGCAGACTCTAGGCAAACAGCACCCTTATCTGTTTAGTCAGTGTCAAGCGATTCATGCACGTTCCGTACTGCCATGCCAGGATACACCAGCCGTGAAATTTACTTACGAAGCCACCGTACAGCATCCAAAGGAACTAACTGCACTGATGAGCGCCTTAATTGAGAAAAAAGAAGCAGGTGTAACCACATTCAAGCAAGAAGTGCCCATACCGGCTTATTTATTAGCCATTGCCATTGGAGATCTCGTTTCTCGTCCATTGGGTGCCAATTCCAATGTCTGGGCAGAGGCCGGTATTGTAGACGCTAGTGCTGAGGAATTCTCACAAACTGCTCAGATGTTGAAGACTGCATCGGACATTTGTGGCCCATATGTTTGGAAACAATATGACTTGCTGGTTATGCCGCCATCATTCCCCTTTGGGGGCATGGAAAACCCTTGCCTTACTTTTGTGACGCTCACATTGCTGGCCGGTGATAAGTCTTTGGCAGATGTAGTGGCACATGAAATTGCGCATAGCTGGACTGGTAATTTGGTTACGAATAAAAACTTCGAACATTTCTGGTTGAATGAGGGATTCACTGTATTCGTTGAAACGAAAATTGTGGGACGCATGCAAGGCAATAAGGAGCGTGATTTTCATATGCTGCGCAATCTGACCGATTTGCAGGAGTGCGTGAGTACAAAAATCATTTGAAATAAAAGCTCCTACATTTTTTATACTTACTACTCCTTTTTTAATATCTCTCCCACAGATCCGCACACAATTAGCTAATAGCCCGGAGCTGACAAAGCTAGTTGTGGATCTATCTAACTGCGGCCCCTACGATGCCTTTTCCAGCGTGCCCTACATCAAAGGCTCAACATTCCTGCGGTACATCGAAGATCTACTTGGTGGACCTGAAGTGTTTGAGCCATTCCTACGCAGCTACTTGCAACAGTATGCCAACAAATCGGTTGTGACTGACGATTTCAAAGCTGCCTTGTATGATTACTTCAATAAAACCGATAAGAAGGATAAGCTAACCGAAATCGAGGAGGGACTGCCGCCAATAATTCCAAAGTAATCATATTAATATACATAGGTGTTAAACTTAAACAATAATTTCATACATATGTATTTTGTTGAAACATTTCAGATTCGATGAGACACTTGCAAATGTCTCAAAGCAATTGGCCGTATTGTGGAGCACCAAGTCCACTGCTGACCTACGCCTCGACACGCAAATCACTAAGTCCATTTCTTCTCTTCAACTAATTGATTTTCTAGGCAGATTAATCGAATGCCAAGAAATAGTCGAGTTAAATGAGGATAAAATCGAATTGCTTGAGAGCACATACAATTTGAAGAGCACAAAGAATGCCGAAATGCGCTTCCGCGTCTTGCGCTTAGTTATCCGAGCACGACTGCTGAAGCGTATCGAAGAAATCATTGCATTTGCCAACTCGAACTTCCGCATGAAATTCTGTCGTCCAATTTATCGTGACCTAGGCCAATGGGCCGAGGCTAAGCCTATTGCAATTGAAAGCTTCCAGCGTGTCAAGGATCAAATGATGGCGGTCTGTGCGCATACAATCGAGAGGGAGTGCGCGACGGATATTAGTTCAAATTATTTGACAATGCTCTTACACTGTGTGCTGCTTTTCATAGTAGATAACTGCAAATAAGAAAATTTATTTTAGATGATGGCAGATTTTTACGCATTTTCATGATGTGCTTATTGGAAACCATGCAAATTATATACCAGCACGCATCTAGATCATAACGCAAATAAGATCGTGGAAAGCCTAAGCACATCTTTTTTAGACTGCAAACCGGATGATTCGAGGAAAAGGAGTGCGGCATGAGTTATGGTACTCTAAATGCTGTTGGGTCCCTTCACTTAAATCCATATCACAAATTTTCCATATCACCCTAAATGGATTGTTGTCCTTCGTCTATTTCAAAATTTTTTTGGGCCTGTTGATTTTAATATTAGTGTTTTATTAAAAAATAAGCAAAACTATGATTATAACAAGATGACTTTCTGTTCCATGCTTAGCCATTATTACTTTTAGGCTGATTTCTAGTATTCATTTCGTGTGCTTTATTTATTTATTTTTTTTTTTAATTGTTTTATTCTTATTTATTTCAAACGCCTGAAAATCATTGTAATCGGCTAGCATTTCATTGTATTCATGATTTATCTTTATTATTAATGATTCAATTTCTTGTTTTATATATTTTGGTTGCAGTGTTTTTTTTCGTTCATTATTTTTACTATTTATTTTCTTGTAATTGTTTCAAATTACATTTGTTCTTCTAATATCAAATATTATAACTACCGGCTGCAGGATAATTTCCAAAAAAAAAATATTATATGTTTTGCTGATTTTTGGATGTACACATTTATTAATGATTTTACAGTTTAATTATTATTTTTTAAACGTTTGCCTAGTTACTGCAAATGACTTTTTTAATGATTTCGCGAATTTATGCAAACTTTTTGTGCCTAATGTTTTGGGTTTCTTTTTGTTTTTTGAATTAGTTCTTTCTTATATTGCAACTACATATTACCCAACCCCAGCTCCGACATGCTTACATTTTTGTTGTAGTTCCTTCCTAAACATGTATTTACCTACGTTGCTGTTGAGGGTTTTGTTGAATGGCTTTGTAATTTTACTTTCCTTTTTTTTGGAAATATTAAAATGCTTGAAATTGAATACATAACTTACACTGTGCGAAACGATTATGGGGTAAAACTTGGGAAAAAAATTTCGCGGTTATAAATAGTAAGGTGTTTTTTCTAGTTAGAAATAATACAAAAAGTTGTGCTTATTATTATTATTTTTTTTCATTTCGTTTTAAATTCTCGATTTAAAATTACGGTTATAAATATTCGATAATTTATGAAAAGCAAACTTAGTTTTTTTTTTCAAATATTAAATCGGGTTGCCAAAATTTTTAAAATAAAGGGCCGATTATTTCTGAAAATTTAAAAGATCTATATATCTATATTTGAAATAGTTTTTTTTTAGTCAACAATAGAAAATATTTAATTATGTAAGTCTTTATGGGGTTCCAGTTGAATAATTTCAGTAATGCGACATAACGAATGTATTAATAAGTATGGACCACTTACAAAACGAATTTCCTACACTTTCGACTTTATTATTATTCATTTGTTGAAATAAAACCAACGCACTTAACAATATACATATAGCACCGACTAAAAATTTACATTTTCGAGTTTTTGGTATGCTATCTAAAACAATGACCTATGACTAATGAATGATAAAACTATTACAAATAAGCAATATTTAATGAAAATAATATTTACAAGCAAAAAATAAAAATACAAAATTCCACTTGCACAGTGTACAATTTACCGAACATTTGCTAGCAGATATGCAATTAAATGAAGAATTGCAAAATATTTCCTTTTACATACACAGTTACGCATTTTTCTCAAAATTTGGGACTCATAAAAATCTGAGTCCACTTCAAAATGATTTTTTAATCACTACTGGACGCAGTACACTCTAC
>NW_023458722.1:27700-28961 GCF_013731165.1 Rhagoletis pomonella
TTATGTCCATGGACACATTCTTTTGCTTAGACACAGCGCTCTGCATCTTCTTCAGGACGAGCCGAATCTGGGCCAATTGCTCATCTTCATTGCCTTCGCAAGCTCCCAAGCTTGCGGTGACATCCTTGTCGCTGTTTGCAGCAGCCGGCGTTTGAAGACGACTATCCCGGCTGCCGGGAGTTGCCGTTTGGCAAGGTGTAGCCTTCTGCGCCACGCCGGCGGCTTTCTCCGTGCTCGTGGTGCCGGAATTTGCCTGCAGAGGAGTTTGTGGCGGGGAGCGCACGACTCTACTGCTCTTTCTGAATGCGCTGCATTCTTCCTCCGTATCATCGACGTTCGTTTCGTTTATTGGTTTTGTTTTAATCATTTTCAGTCAATTGGGTCTCCGCTTCAAGCCGCTATCTCCACACGTAGCACAGTCGCTTTTAAGTGTCCCGAAGTTCCCTTCTCTCAAAGGAGTAGGCCATTGCGAGGGTTGACACAAGTCCTTATGGGATATTGTGTTCAGAGCCAAGACAGCGCAAAACCAGGAGTAAATCTCAACTGGACCTGTGCGGCCAACTAAATGGCGACGTGTATTGAACGTACTTGAAGACCTGCCAGGGTTTTAACGAGACGGAGGCGATCGCAGCATTAGCCCACCAGCCATTTCTGTGAGGTGTCACCCTCACATACTAAAGTGGCGGAATACTGCTCTCGCCAGCCCAATATCAGACTAATCGTATACATGCTCCAGTATGCCATGAACAGGATCTAACTGGTCTCAATCCTGGGATGCTTTTTGGGGGGCGGCATCTGTTCGCCCGGACACAGGAGATTCATCAAGCATTTCTGATCTTTTAAATCAGGCCCTCGTCTCCTGCCGCTCTTGGTTTGGGACTGCTTATTGGTTATTCGCAGCTAACCTATCGGAGTAGGCCGTTCACGATCCGCCCTGTGTGACCCCGGTAAGGTCCTGAGCTTAGCCCTTACCATTATTATTATTATTATTAAGACTGTTCTGTTATACTTAATTATACTCTTAATGTCTGTTAAAACATTGCTTTTGTTATCAGACATAAATAAATAAATAAATCAATTTTTCGGCATACTTATTTGTTTAGAGGCGCTCTTAGCAAAACTCTTTACAGCCGAAATGTTCTCTTAAATAGATTTTTGCTTGAAATCAATACGATTTCTAGTTCTCTATACCTTAATCTCTCTATGCCGAAGGGTATTTAAGTAATCTCAATAATATTTTTTAATAAGTAATTTTTTCCTA
>NW_023458722.1:29061-33804 GCF_013731165.1 Rhagoletis pomonella
GGTGAGCTCCCTGATAAGCAAAAATTTTTCAGGTAAAAGTGTCACCGTTTTTGAAATATTTTAATTTTTTTGAATTAAAGAAAAATCGTGCCTTTTCATGTATTTTCTTTAACTGCATCTACAAACAAGCCTGTACTTAGTAGATTTTTTATGTAAAATACTTTCAGATAGTTGCTTCTCCATACTCAAATGCAATGTAGTTAAAATACATTAAGGAACCATTATAAAATTAGGACCATATTGTGATTTTTAACTTTTTGATATTTTCTTCCCCAGCTTTGACTATCTCTGGTGAAAGCAGATGTACTGAGCTATAACTACCCTCGAACTTTTACATGTTCTTTTGCATATGAAAACAAATGATTATTTTTGGAATAAGTCGAATCTTGAATTGCCATTTTAGTAGTAATAACCTTATTTAAATACCCATATTGAGCAGAATAAATGTATTTGTTTATAATATTTTTCAAAGATTTAAGTATTGTATGTATACAAAAACTAAAAACTACAGTAAATGTTAAAAAATAACCAAAATGGGAAAGATCTTAACAACTTCACAGGCAAGAAAAAAATAACCAAAATTGGTTAAAAGTAACCAAAACGGCAACACTGAGTGTTGGATAATTCTTGCTGGATTTTCGACGAACAAACCTATTTTCAAAACGTTCGCGTTGACTTTGGCGTTGGCGTTGGTTTGACAGAACGCACGTTAAAAGTATGCTTGTTACACTGAACGCTTGGCAGCGAATCCTTGGGCCACTTAATTAACATATTAACGACAGTTAAATTAATATTTCATATCAATAATTGCATTAAAAACGATATTTCTTGCCCGCACTTGATTAAAAAGGAAAAATATTTCACATAATTTTATTTATTTGCAACAGCTGACGAGCGACGCACGCGAAAATTTGGGAGTTGGCCATCTTTTTGCTTTGTGTTGGCGTGAGCGTTGTCGAATTGTGGCTATGTGGACGGCTGCATTTGAATTCATGTATTCATAGTCAGCTGTTGAAGCGACGCCAACGCCAACGCAACGCCAAAGTTCTATGTGGACGGGCCTTAAGATTTCATTATTGAAATCACTTATGCTTAAGCTGGGTGGAAAATAGGCCGTGCATACTAGAACATTTGGATTTAGGTTAATAGTTTGAACAATAACCACATCAAAATCAGAGTTGTGGTTAATCTTTTGTATTTGATATTGCGTTTGAGAGAGATTGCGTCTCCCCCATAACCATCGTCGCGGTACTTTTTGATAGTGTTGTAGCCTATGAGTTTTCTGTGAGATGCATTGGTCGCGAGAAAAATTTCGTTTAAACATAGTGGCCCGTAGTCATAGTCAAAATAAAGTCGACTTTAAAGTTAGTTGCAGCTTTTTGACATAATTTTCAATGGGATATCTGTAAAAAAAGCTGCAACTAACTTTAAAGTCGACTTTATTTTGACTATGACTACGGGCCATTATATCAAATACCAGTTTGTCAAGGTAAAATTGTAATGGCCGGTTTCTCAGTTCGTACTTAAGTTATGCTTAAGATAAGGCAGTGAAATAGTGTTTCACAGCACGTGCTTAAGTTATGCTTAAGCAGTGAAAATCGGAGACTTAAGCGTTGTTAAATAACAGCTGATTTTCGTTCTGAATTTTTGGCAGAAGTGAAAAAAATATGTAAAATAAGAGATTGTTTTCTGAAAAATAAAATATGCAATCAGATTGGGAGTGTGATTTTGATAGTGATCCAGAATACGATGAACTGTGGAATGTTGTTATAATGCGACGAACAAAAGAAATCAGATCCCGGCCACAATTCTTCAAGTTATTTGACGAAAAAGATTTCCGTGATCGATTTCGGATTAGCAAAGAAACCGCCTGGAATGTGCTCAGTTGTATTCGAGCCGAAATTGAGCACAAAACCAAGTGGTAAATCTAATTTACTTAACGCGGCTCAGTGATATTTACAATTTTTGTATAGGAATAGTGCACTATCGCCAGAACAAATGTTTTTGCTTACGCTCCGCCTTTATGCTACCGGAAGTATGTTGAGGACAGTGGGAGATATATTTGGAGTGTCTAAAAGTACTGTGTCACGAGTTATAACAGTAGTTTCGCACCACATAGCCAAATTAAAAGACCATTATATTAATTTCCCAAAAACGGAAAAGGAGCTTCAAAAGTCCCAGAAAGACTTTTTCAAGTTAGCCAAATTTCCACGGATGTTTGCAGCAATCGATTGCAAACATGCAAAACTTATTTCTCCAGGTAACATTAACAAATAAAATAATTAAAAAAACATACTGCTTTTAAAACCTTCTTGTATACATACAGGTGGGGATGATGCAGAGCTATTTCGCAACAGAAAAGGCATATTTTCTATTAACGTCCAGACGTTATGTAATAGTAAGCTTCGCATTTTAGACATCGTTGCACGTTGGCCTGGATCAACTCATGATGCTACTATTTTCCGCAACTCTCGGATTCGCTCGGTCGTTGCAGACAGTGGTTATGAAAATAACCATTTCGTAATTACACCTTTAACGCAAGTTAATACACCTGCAGAAAATCTTTTTAAAGAGTCCCATATAAGAACTCGGAGTTGTGTCGAGCGGTCGTATGGAGTCTGGAAGCGTAGGTTTTCGGTATTATCACTGGGACTGCGCTTGCATATAGAAAAAACTCAAAGCATCATAGTTGCAACGGCGATTTTACACAACATCTGCTGCATTAATCGAGACATAGCGGCTCCCCAACTTTCGACTGAAGAGGCTGTAAATAATATGATTCATGTACCCAACAATTGCACTTCTGAAAGTTATAACACAAATAATGTTACCAGAAAATGTTTAATAGATAACTACTTCAACTCATTGTAATTCATTAAATATTTACTTTTACAGTTAAAACTGATATTAAAAAAAAAATTGTTAATTTATCCTTGCAGCTCCTTTTTCTTGCGCTCTAATTCAATTTCCAAAATTTCCATTTCCAAGCGATGCTTTTCTTTCATGAACTTCATTGACAAATCACTGCTCCCTTGTAGCAACCGTATTCTCTTCTCGTGCTCCGCATAGATGACTGTTATCTCAGCATTAAACTTTTTTTCTGTCCACTTTGATTTCAAATCTGCCAACCTTGCCCAAGCAGTTTTCGCGGAATTTGATGTTTTTCTTCCAGATTTAATTTTGGATTTTTGGGGGTTTTTAGCTTGCCGGGATCACACTTGCTCTAAAGCTCGTTAGATTCAACGCATGGAGTGTTTGCAATACCTACTTCCAAGTTATCAGATTCTAAAAGATAAATTTGTCTGTAACAGTACTGGTAGTTTGTTTTAATTAATTAATTTAACACTCTTTACATACTTTTCACTGCATTTTCTACATCAGTCTCATTTAAGAAACCCTCAAACATTTCAGATGATACCTTCGTCAATTCAGTTAAAGTTTTCTTTGCCGGAGGCCCTCCCCCAGTTAGGTAAAGAGATCTTTTATGGTCTGCAGCTCGCTTTTTTACCTCTCTTTTCAAATTTAAATATTTCTTTTTCAGTGCCTTATCATTGCGAAGGCAGTCCGATGGGCACTGCGAATTAAAATCTTCTTCGATACGCTTCCATGCCACATCCTTTTTACCGTTCGTGCAAGTGTCCGTCCGCTTGCACTCGATGACATCTTTATATTTCTCAACAAGCTGCAATAGCTGCTTCGACTCGCTTGCGGTGAAATTTGGTGTCCTCTTTTTATTTTGCTCCATTCAGCTTTCAATATTTAAATTTGGCATATAAAATTATTTCTTTCAACTACAAATATTTTTACACATGACACTTGTCAAAAATATGTTTTTCATAGTTTTACCATATTTTTTAATAGCATTTTATTAGAACTTAAGCATCGACTATGAAACGCAAATGATTACTCAGTCTCAAACGGTGCTTAGCTAAGATTTTATTTGAGCATAACTTAAGCACGGACTGTGAAACCGGCCATAAGGCATCAATGTTGGCTTTAAGAGATTGGATATTATATTGAAGTATTTTCATGTTCAAATAGGGAGTGGCTATTGTCAAGGATTTCTCTCTCGTCTTTTTTGTTCATAATCTGATCAAATTGGGTTTTTTAAAATCTGTACTTCCTTGAACGTTTTGTTATCACAGAACTCTATGGAGATTCTTTGAGTAATTTTTAAAAGTTGAGACATTAGCCTCTCCATTTGCGTAACAGTTTCCTTTTGATATGACGGGGAGCTTATAGCCGGATTGTTAGTTACATTATTTTTAGTCTTTTTAATATATCTAACAGGACTGGGTTCTTGATAAAAATTGCGTTTTTTAACAACATCCCTATAGCTTCTTTTGGTTAAGTTGCGATTGATATTGACATTTTTGTCACCAGTTTCATCAATGCTATCACATACTGGTGGAAAAGTTTCTTCATCCTGCTCAAAAATACTGAACCTATTGTTGTTATTGGGATAATACGTGGCGAGAACCTCCTTTCTAGACATTTTCTTCACCGTCTTGATCCGATTTACCGTCATTTCTTTTCCCCAATAGGGGCAGATTAGTTTGTCGAAGGACGTATGTCCTTCAATACCACAAAGAATACATTTATTGATACTACACTCGGACGAAAGGAGTGTTCGCTATGCAAAAAATTTCTACAAGTTGGTACAAATTGTTACCAAATCGTGTTCGTTTAGCTAAAAACCCAGAAAAACTTGCAAGGAGAGAGCTCAATTTTGACATTTCATTT
>NW_023458722.1:33904-46064 GCF_013731165.1 Rhagoletis pomonella
TTTTTTCCTAATATGTGTAGTATGTAAGAACATCCTGTTGACAGACCTCATTAACGAATAAATAAATAAATAAATAATACAATCATTAAGCCTATATGGATGTATGGTATTCAACTGTGTGGTACGACCTGTGCAACCCATTCCCAAGACAGCCGGTTCTACGTACCGGAATGACTCGGGTTTTACCCGACCAAGGGCTGTTGTCGGCCGTTTAGGTCGGCGAAATCCGTCAAACGTGGCTCTATTCTAGGGCTACATCTGCTGCCGGCATGATATCACCCTGAAATAGGTGCGTAGGGGAATACATTTGGCTGAGCAGATGGACGATTCGACATTCTGCACAATGAACGACAACGCACCCACCAGGATTTTGGGCAGTTGCTGTAGCTAGCCAGATCTAACAATTGTCAATGCTGGTCTGATCAACAGCGTATCATGGCGACCTATGCTGACTCTAGCATCAGACCATCTGCCCATAGTCATCTCGATTGACAAACCTGCCGACTTTATTTCCGCGGATCACCGGACCTATGTCAACTTTTCCAAAGCTGACTGGAAAGGCTTCGCGAATGTTACTGAAAGCACCTTCACTGCACTACCCATACCAACCGACGTCCACATAGGAGAACGTAAATTCCGCAGGGTTGTCACTGCTGCTGCAGCTCGCTTCATCCCAGCAGGATGTATAAAGGATCCACGTCCGAACTTTCCTGCTGAGGCGGCTGTTCTAGCCGATGAGCGTGACAACCTTCGTCAGGCCGATCCGGGAAATCCTCGTATTAGGGATCTCAATTCGGAGATTCGGCAACTTGTGAACGTAAATAAGCGGAAGAAATGGGAAGAGCATTTGAAGACCTGGAACTTCGCATCTGGTGTGAGTAAGCTTTGGTCAGCCGTGAGATCGTTGTCCAACCCGACGAAGCGTGAAGATAGAGTCGAAATAGACTTTGGTGACCACGATTCGTCGGACCCGGAGAGATGCGCGAGCTATTTTAGCTGGCAGTCTATTCTGCATCCTCCGGTGGATAAAGCTAAACGTCGAGTGACCAGAAGGCTGCACAAACTGCCAAAACCTAGTGCGCCTCTTGTCTTCACCAACGGTGAGGTAAGGGTAGCCATCGGGAAGGCGAAAGCTTCCAAAGCCATTGGATACGACGCAATATGCATGTTGATGCTGAAAAATTTGGGTCCTGCGGGATTAGCGTACATAACGGAGATCCTCAACTTGTCTATGGCCACTCTCGTCATTCCAGACATACATAAGATGGGGAGAGTGGTCCCACTGCTCAAACCGGGGAAACCAGCCAACAAAGGAGAGTCTTATCGCACGATAACCCTCCTTTCCCCGGTAGCGAAGACACTTCAGGCCTTGCGTATTTCACGAACAACCTGACCCCAGCGAAGCATCAGCATGGGTTCCATAAAGTGCATAGCAGAACAACAGCACTTAACGCCATAAACACTCAGATAACTCGTGGCCTTTACCGAAACCGCCCCTGTGAGAGAACTATTCTAGTAGCGTTGGACCTGTCCGAGGCGTTCGACACTGTCAGTCATTCAACGCTGCTAGAAGACATAGAGGCCTCCTCTCTCCCACAGGGACTCAAACAGTGGTCGGCGAATTACCTGAGTGGTCGACATTCGTCAGTAATTTTCAGAGACAAAACCAGCACGCCACGTAAAATTAAACAGGGGGTACCACAGGGTGGTGTCCTGTCCCCACTACTGTATAACTGTTACATTTCTAAGCTTCCTTAACCACCAGAGGGTGTCGTTATTGTTTCTTATGCTGACGATTGTTCGGTCGTGGCGTCTGGGAATGGAATTGATGACTTGTGCTCGAAAGTAAACGGTTATCTCGCCGAACTTTCTCGCTTCTTCACTGCAAGGAGCCTTGCCCAATCGCCTGAGAAATCCTCGGAGGAGGTAAGACTGCAATTGGGTATTCACGTTGGTGGCGTAACAATACCGACGGTGAATAACCCGAAAATTCTCGGAGTTACCTTCGACAGTCTGCTCTCTTTCTCGGCGCATACAACCGCAATTGCCAATAAAGTACAGAGCCGAAACAATGTCCTCAAGTCGCTGCCCGGCAGCACTTGGGGCAAAGATAAAGAAACGTTGTTGGCAACATACAAGGCAATTGGCCGGCCGGTTCTAAACTATGCAGCGCCCGTGTGGTCGCCGGGGACTAGCAGGGCACAGTGGTTGAAGCTGCAGAAGCACGGCACTACGAACAGCGACCGGATGCCTCCTGACGACGCCCCAATACCACCTACATGACCACGCCCAGATGCTCCCAGTCAAGGAGCATAACATAATGGGAACACATCAAAATGACCAACCGTTCAGCTATGGGAAAACTAAAACTGCAGACAGATAGTACTTTTGGCGTTGATTTCAACTATATATATATTATTTTCCGCAATTGAAAAGTAAAGAAGATATAAAGGGTTTAAGAAAATGTTTGTAATATTTTAAAATATTAATATTAGTAATAATATCAAAATAAAGACAATTAATCTATCTTTAAGTTGATATATAAAATATGTTGCTTGCTTATATATTTAAGCCAAAAGTATTTAAAAACAAATCAAAGTTATAATTTTTTCATAAAATAACCATTATAAAAAAAAAGATAAAGATTAAGACATATATATTATTGGAGGCTGCACGCTTCTTAGGGCTGCCGTTAGTGGAACTTGACGACAACGACTGAGATATCAACAGATCTGGGCGGGGTTGTTGTAGCCGCTACAACAACAACAACAATAGCATATATATTATTTAGAAAGTGCAAGTTCTTACCTTTAATTTGATATACATATTTTATTATGATCTACTTTTAAGGATTAAGATTTCAGTGATGAAAAAAAATTAAAAGCATTTACAAGCAAGTGACAAGTGTGGGTGATATCATAGTTTATTTTGCTCAGAACTTCTTTCTGCGTACGCGGGCTTCAGCCGCGCTTAGGGTTCATAACGCTTTTAAAATAGAATTCTACCGCCCCAGTGATGTAGCCTTGGGAAAGGATGATGTAACTAGAATTCCCTTTCGGTGTGGTAAACGGTTTGCGAAAAAACGCAAATGAAAATTGTGATTTTGGTAATTTTTCTAAGGGGGTTCCCTAGGAACCTAGGTGGTCGGCGGTTGCATTTTTGTTAACGGCGGCTCATTCCCACTCCAAAAAGGTGGGTTAGAGGTGCCACGCCCATTTACCTTTCGCCCGCCGCCCCTTTAACCAACGGCCATAATGGAAAGCCAACCCGTTTAATAAATTACAATATGCATTTACACATACATGCATTTATACTTTTTATTATCACTGAATTCAGAAAATTCTAAAGCAAATCATAATATAATATGTATACCAAATTAAAGGTAAAATTTTGCACTTTCTAAGTAATATAATTTTTTTTGCCATTGATTACAGACTTTTCCTAAAAAAATTGCGGCAAATTAAAATCAGCGTAAAAAGTACTAGCAATTATTTCTCTGGTAAAGTACATAAGCTGGTAATAGTAACAATACTGGTTAAGTCATATAAACCCCAAATTCAGATATGTACAAAGCAAAGCGGAATTTTGAATGAAAAATATAAATAAAATAAAATATTTGATTAATTTAAAATCCATTCGGATTTTGGCATTCGAGCGAGGTGGTTAATACTGGTTAAGTCATATAAACCCCAAATTCAGATATGTACAAAGCAAAGCGGAATTTTGAATGAAAAATATAAATAAAATAAAATATTTGATTAATTTAAAATCCATTCGGATTTTGGCATTCGAGCGAGGTGGTTCGTCGCTTTTTTAAAGTGACTGTGTAACTCCCACGTTTCTTTTTTGTCTTATGTGTTGAATTGCAAAAAATATAATAAAGGGCTTTCTGTGTGGGAAGCATTCTTTGTGTGCTTGCATGCAAGCTAACTTAGTCTACTTTAAATAATATAACTGTGCGTCGCGTTAATAAATAGTATAAAGTGGTGGTACAACCAAGAAACTGAGATTTAAAAAAAAAATTAAAAAATGCAAGTTTCTATGAGCTCGCCATCGGGGGGGGGGGCTCATAAAAATTGGCGGGAATCTTGGCACTAAAACTTCAGAAAATCCCAGCAGTAAAATGTCGGTAAATTCAAGTAGCAAAATGTCTGAAGATTCCAGTAGCATGGAATAAGAGCATAGGCATGAAGATGAAAAGGGCATAGAAGTCCCGTTACAGGAGACTGAAAAATGTGTAAAAGAGAATAATGAAAGTGTGATTAGAACAGTACCGTACCCAGCAAATTTCAATGGGGAATCTTTGTACTAGTTGACACCTCTGAATGTCCCAACCTGAAAAATAACAGGGTTACCACTGGCTTGACTCTTTTCAGCCAAATTAAGGATTTAAGGCACATTGACATAGACTACATATATTCATTAGGTAGGTCCCTTTACAAAATTACGTTCAAAATACGTACGCTGCAAAAAAGTTTGTATTAGATGACAAACTCTTCAAAAGAGGTCTGAAACCATTTATCCCCAACACGGCATTAGAAATGTATGGAGTCATAAGAGGAGATCCCCTATGCTTTACTGAGACTGATTTTATAAAAGAAGCTAAGTCCAGCATATCAATTAGATCAGCCAAACGTTTTATGCGCAAAGACCCCACAACGAATGAATTATCCCTGACCACTACCCTGACGGCAGGCTTTTATGGTAACGAAATACCTAAAACTGTATTGTCGAAAGTTAGGTGCCTCAACTGCGGTAATAGTGAGTGTTCAGGAGTCTTCGCTATGCAACTGCCCGTAAGAATTAGCCAGTAACAAAATTCAGAGAATAAGGTACCTTACTCTCCCAAAGAGAGAAACTTACTAAGTTTTGCGCGAACACGAATTAGCAAATATTTGCAAGCTTCACTGCCAGCTGGCGTCCACAGTTGCATTTCGAGCATAATAAATTTTTTAAATTATTTCAGGTGGAAAACAAAACATGAGCTATACGTATATTTCTTATTATTCTGACTTTCTTCAACATACGCTTCAATTTCTTTGTGAAAGTCACTGTCGGATTTCCTATATCGACAGTGCTGTCGATACCGAGTACCTTTCAAATGTTTGGAATTAATTAAATTAATTGAATAAACAAATATTTACATACTTCTTTCATTAGTAAATCGCACCAAGATTGTTAATTTTTAGATTTGACCAACTTGTTGATTCAAATTAATGTTGACAAAAATGCAACCGTGTGCCACAATCCTGCTTGCAAGTTCTTACTGGCAAAAATTTTCCCAGCACGAATTTGCAACTTCCCCTCGAAATGAAATGTCAAAATTGAGCTCTCTCCTTGCAAGTTTTTCTGGGTTTTTAGCTAAACGAAAACGATTTGGTAACAATTTGTACCAACTTGTAGAAATTTTTTGCATAGCGAACACTCCTTTCGTCTGAGTGTAATATCAATAAATGTATTCTTTGTGGTATTGAAGGACATACGTCCATAGACAAACTAATCTGCCCCTATTGGAAAAAAGAAATGACGGTAAATCGGATCAAGACGGTGAAGAAAATGTCTAGAAAGGAGGTTCTCGCCACGTATTATCCCAATAACAACAATAGGTTCAGTATTTTTGAGCAGGATGAAGAAACTTTTCCACCAGTATGTGATAGCATTGATGAAACTGGTGACAAAAATGTCAATATTAATCGCAACTTAACCAAAAGAAGCTATAGGGATGTTGTTAAAAAACGCAATTTTTATCAAGAACCCGGTCCTGTTAGATATATTAAAAAGACTAAAAATAATGTAACTAACAATCCGGCTATAAGCTCCCCGTCATATCAAAAGGAAACTGTTACGCAAATGGAGAGGCTAATGTCTCAACTTTTAAAAATTACTCAAAGAATCTCCATAGAGTTCTGTGATAACAAAACGTTCAAGGAAGTACAGATTTTAAAAAACCCAATTTGATCAGATTATGAACAAAAAAGACGAGAGAGAAATCCTTGACAATAGCCACTCCCTATTTGAACATGAAAATACTTCAATATAATATCCAATCTCTTAAAGCCAACATTGATGCCTTATGGCCGGTTTCACAGTCCGTGCTTAAGTTATGCTCAAATAAACTCTTAGCTAAGCACCGTTTGAGACTGAGTAATCATTTGCGTTTCATAGTCGATGCTTAAGTTCTAATAAAATGCTATTAAAAAATATGGTAAAACTATGAAAAACATATTTTTGACAAGTGTCATGTGTAAAAATATTTGTAGTTGAAAGAAACAATTTTATAAGCCAAATTTAAATATTGAAAGCTGAATGGAGGAAAATAATAAGAGGACACCAAATTTCACCGCAAGCGAGTCGGAGCAGCTATTGCAGCTTGTTGAGAAATATAAAGATGTCATCGAGTGCAAGCGGACGGACACTTGCACGAACGGTAAAAAGGATGTGGCATGGAAGCGTATCGAAGAAGATTTTAATTCGCAGTGCCCATCAGACTGCCTTCAATGATAAGGCACTGAAAAAGAAATATTTAAATTTGAAAAGAGAGGTAAAAAAGCGAGCTGCAGACGATAAAAGATCTCTTTACCTAACTGGGGGAGGGCCTCCGGCAAAGAAAACTTTAACTGAAATTGACGAAAAAGTCCTGAATATTTTGCATGAGAAGCAAGTTAGCGGCATGCATAGTGTATATGACAGCGATGTAATTGCAGCAAACGCTAATAGTGAGTATATAAGTACATCTTAATTTATTTCATGATTTTAAAGTGTATGCTTTTACCAATGCTCTCAAATAGAATCAGCGGCATTGGACGAGGTATCATCTGAAATGTTTGAGGATTTCTTAAATGAGACTGATGTAGAAAATGCAGTGAAAAGTATGTAAAGAGTGTTAAATTAATTAATTAAAACAAACTACCAGTACTGTTACAGACAAATTTATCTTTTAGAATCTGATAACTTGGAAGTAGGTATTGCAAACACTCCATGCGTTGAATCTAACGAGCTTTAGAGCAAGTGTGATCCCGGCAAGCTAAAAACCCCCAAAAATCCAAAATTAAATCTGGAAGAAAAACATCAAATTCCGCGAAAACTGCTTGGGCAAGGTTGGCAGATTTGAAATCAAAGTGGACAGAAAAAAAGTTTAATGCTGAGATAACAGTCATCTATGCGGAGCACGAGAAGAGAATACGGTTGCTACAAGAGAGCAGTGATTTGTCAATGAAGTTCATGAAAGAAAAGCATCGCTTGGAAATGGAAATTTTGGAAATTGATTTAGAGCGCAAGAAAAAGGAGCTGCAAGGATAAATTAACTATTTTTTTTTTAATATCAGTTTTAACTGTAAAAGTAAATATTTAATGAATTACAATGAGTTGAAGTAGTTATCTATTAAACACTTTCTGGTAACATTATTTGTGTTATAACTTTCAGAAGTGCAATTGTTGGGTACATGAATCATATTATTTACAGCCTCTTCAGTCGAAAGTTGGGGAGCGACTATGTCTCGATTAATGCAGCAGATGTTGTGTAAAATCGCCGTTGCAACTATGATGCTTTGAGTTTTTTCTATATGCAAGCGCAGTCCCAGTGATAATACCGGAAACCTACGCTTCCAAACTCCATACGACCGCTCGACACAATTCCGAGTTCTTATATGGGACTCTTTAAGCAGATTTTCTGCAGGTGTATTAACTTGCGTTAAAGGTGTAATTACGAAGTGGTTATTTTCATAACCACTGTCTGCAACGACTAGTCCAGAACCAAACTCTCCGGACTCTAATCGACAGCGAATCCGAGAGTTGCGGAAAATAGTAGCATCATGAGTTGATCCAGGCCAACGTGCAACGATGTCTAAAATGCGAAGCTTACTATTACATAACGTCTGGACGTTAATAGAAAATATGCCTTTTCTGTTGCGAAATAGCTCTGCATCATCCCCACCTGTATGTATACAAGAAGGTTTTAAAAGCAGTATGTTTTTTTAATTATTTTATTTTAATGTTACCTGGAGAAATAAGTTTTGCAGGTTTGCAATCGATTGCTGCAAACATCCGTGGAAATTTGGCTAACTTGAAAAAGTCTTTCTGGGACTTTTGAAGCTCCTTTTCCGTTTTTGGGAAATTAATATAATGGTCTTTTAATTTGGCTATGTGGTGCGAAACTACTGTTATAACTCGTGACACAGTACTTTTAGACACTCCAAATATATCTCCCACTGTCCTCAACATACTTCCGGTAGCATAAAGGCGGAGCGTAAGCAAAAACATTTGTTCTGGCGATAGTGCACTATTCCTATACAAAAATTGTAAATATCACTGAGCCGCGTTAAGTAAATTAGATTTACCACTTGGTTTTGTGCTCAATTTCGGCTCGAATACAACTGAGCACATTCCAGGCGGTTTCTTTGCTAATCCGAAATCGATCACGGAAATCTTTTTCGTCAAATAACTTGAAGAATTGTGGCCGGGATATGATTTCTTTTGTTCGTCGCATTATAACAACATTCCACAGTTCATCGTATTCTGGATCACTATCAAAATCACACTCCCAATCTGATTGCATATTTTATTTTTCAGAAAACAATCTCTTATTTTACATATTTTTTTCACTTCTGCCAAAAATTCAGAACGAAAATCAGCTGTTATTTAACAACGCTTAAGTCTCCGATTTTCACTGCTTAAGCATAACTTAAGCACGAGCTGTGAAACACTATTTCACTGCCTTATCTTAAGCATAACTTAAATACGAACTGAGAAACCGGCCATTACAATTTTACCTTGACCAACTGGTATTTGATATATTATGTTTAAACGAAATTTTTCTCGCGACCATGGCATCTCACAGAAAACTCATAGGCTACAACACTATCAAAAAGTACCGCGACGATGGTTATGGGGGAGACGCAATCTCTCTCAAACGCAATATCAAATACAAAAAGATTAACCACAACTCTGATTTTGATGTGGTTATTGTTCAAACTATTAACCTAAATCCAAATGTTCTAGTATGCACGGCCTATTTTCCACCCAGCTTAAGCATAAGTGATTTCAATAATGAAATCTTAAGGCCCGTCCACATAGAACTTTGGCGTTGTGTTGGCGTTGGCGTCGCTTCAACAGCTGACTATGAATACATGAATTCAAATGCAGCCGTCCACATAGCCACAATTCGACAACGCTCACGCCAACACAAAGCAAAAAGATGGCCAACTCCCACATTTTCGCGTGCGTCGCTCGTCAGCTGTTGCAAATAAATAAAATTATGTGAAATATTTTTCCTTTTTAATCAAGTGCGGGCAAGAAATATCGTTTTTAATGCAATTATTGATATGAAATATTAATTTATCTGTCGTTAATATGTTAATTTAGTGGCCCAAGGATTCGCTGCCAAGCGTTCAGTGTAGCAAGCATACTTTTAACGTGCGTTCTGTCAAACCAACGCCAACACCAAAGCCAACGCGAAAGTTCTATGTGGACCGGCCTTTACGAGTGCTTGACTTTCTTGAACGTTTTGAAAATAGGTTTGTTCGTCGAAAATCCAGCAAGAATTATCCAACACTCAGTGTTGCCGTTTTGGTTACTTTTAACCAATTTTGGTTATTTTTTTCTTGCCTGTGAAGTTGTTAAGATCTTTCCCATTTTGGTTATTTTTTAACATTTACTGTAGTTTTTAGTTTTTGTATACATACAATACTTAAATCTTTGAAAAATATTATAAACAAATACATTTATTCTGCTCAATATGGGTATTTAAATAAGGTTATTACTACTAAAATGGCAATTCAAGATTCGACTTATTCCAAAAATAATCATTTGTTTTCATATGCAAAAGAACATGTAAAAGTTCGAGGGTAGTTATAGCTCAGTACATCTGCTTTCACCAGAGATAGTCAAAGCTGGGGAAGAAAATATCAAAAAGTTAAAAATCACAATATGGTCCTAATTTTATAATGGTTCCTTAATGCATTTTAACTACATTGCATTTGAGTATGGAGAAGCAACTATCTGAAAGTATTTTACATAAAAAATCTACTAAGTACAGGCTTGTTTGTAGATGCAGTTAAAGAAAATACATGAAAAGGCACGATTTTTCTTTAATTCAAAAAAATTAAAATATTTCAAAAACGGTGACACTTTTACCTGAAAAATTTTTGCTTATCAGGGAGCTCACCACCCCACCTGCCTTCTCCTCAAGTTTGGCAGGTTACTTCTGGGACACCCTGTATGCACATAAGACTGATTTTTTTAAATTATGTATATATATATATATATATATATATACATATATATATGAATGTATTTCATGTAATTTCAGCCATAAAAGGATTTACTTTTCAAAAATACAAATAAAAATTGATTTTCTTTGGTTTGTAAAATTTTTCTATACCTACTAAATTTGTGATGACCTAATCTTGGTTAGAAAGTTCTTTAAGCGGCGGCAACACTGCCAACACTCAAAATATCAGAGAGTAACAAAAAGTTCTCTCAAATCCTCTCTCATGTTGAGAAACTTGCAAATTTCTGCACGAACGCAAATTCGCAGGAATTTGCAAGTTTCCCTGCCAGCTGGCGTCCACGGTTGCATTTCAAACACAAAAGTTTTTATAGAATTTTTAAAATTCGTTCGGATGGCCAAAAACAGGATATACATGTATATTTCTTGTTGTTCTGACTTTCTTTAACATACATTTCAATTTCTTCATCGTACTAGCTGTCGGGTTTCTTAAATCGACTCTGGTTGCAATTGCATTCCGATTGCGAATACCATTTGTTTCAGCCGAATTAAGTTCAAATACTTAGAATTAACTATGTTAACTATATCAACAATTATTTACTTCCTTTTTTCATAAAAAAATTCGTACAAATTCGTACACATTTTTTGCTCGACGAACAAACATAATGTGTTCTTTCTAGGGGATTTCAATGCGAGATCGACGTCCTGGGGTGATCCCTGGACTCTAAGAGAGGCAAACACCTTACTCAACATATTTACAATCCAATTTTCACTGCTTGAACAATGGTAACTTCACATATCAAAGAGACTTCCGAACAAACAATGGCTCGGTGTTAGATTTATCTTTCACCAAGAGCAACATTCAATGTATCTGGAATGTCGATCAAATAAGAATCGGAGGAAGTCATCATCTGCCCATAACCATCGAGGCCTGTGGGGTCACAAATAATTCCAGTTACTTCATAGCCAACAAAAAGCTTCTCAATTTTCTTAAACTTCTTGAATGTGATTCAAATATTGGCGACCTTGAATGCAAAATCAAAGATGAAATAGGTAATGCCACATATGCTACTAGTAAAGACAAGGTTCCTAAAGCGTAATGTTCAGACTGTTAACTGCTGCCACCAAGAAAGCGAGAAATTTTCCTAGTCCACGCAACTTTGAACAGCTTTTGACACTACAAAAGGAGTGGAAAAAGGCAATCAAAAAGGCCAAAAAAGCCAATTTGCCCAGTAAGATTGAGGAAATAAATGTTGAGAAGGGGAGGAATGTATGGCGTTTTGTTAAAGCCTTAAGAGGAGAATTCAGTCAAAACAGCAACAATCAGTGGAATCATGAGAATGATGCTGACTTTTTAAATATGCTTAACAGCCAGGTCCCAGCACAAGAAACAAGGTTTGAGGTAAACAAAGAGATAGTACCAGACTCCAACTTAGCCTTTTCCATTGAAGATATACAAACCAGCTTGAACAAAAAGAAGGAAAATTCATCTGCAGGGGTTGATAAAATAACTTACAATATGCTCAAAACCCTTCCGGAACAAACCCTGAATTCCTTAAAAACTGCTTCAAATGACCTATTCCTATCTAACCAAATCCCTGACCACTGGCGTACCATCAAAATAGTCCCAATCCCTAAGAGGGACAGGGACCTAAATGATTTTAAAAATTCTAGACCTATTGCTTTAATCTCGGTTTTCCTCAAACTCATTAACTCATGCATCAAAGAAAGATTGGACTCCTTTGTGGAGGACAACAACATCCTACCCAGCAACTCTTTTGCGTACAGAAAAATAAAATCGTCTGCTGCATGCGTAAATCACATCTTACACTACATATATTTGCAAAAAGCCAACAAAGAACAAGTAATCTTTTGCTCTACAGACATTTCAAATGCGTATAACTGCGTGGATATTAAACTTCTCAAGGACCTTCT
>NW_023458722.1:46164-68042 GCF_013731165.1 Rhagoletis pomonella
TCAAATGCGTATAACTGCGTGGATATTAAACTTCTCAAGGACCTTCTATCTGAATTGAATGTTGAAAGCCTTTACACTAGGAGTGTTCGCTATGCAACTGCCAGTAAGAATTAGCCAGTGACAGAATTCAGAGAACACGGTACCTTACTCTCCCAAATAGAGAAACTTACTTAGTTTTGCGCGCACAGGAATTAGCAAACATCAGCAAGATTCACTGCCAGCTGGCGTCCACGGTTGCATTTTGAGCAAAATAAATTTTTTAAATTATTTTAGGTGGAAACCAAAACAGGAGCTATACGTATATTTCTTCTTATTCTGACTTACTTCAACATACGCTTCAATTTCATTGTGGAAGTCACTGTCGAATTTCTTATAGCGACAGTGGTGTCGAGTGCGTTCCGATTACGAATACAGCTTTTTCAGCCGAGTACCTTTCAAATGCTTGTAATCAATGTAATTAATTGAATAAACGAATATTTACATACTTCTTTCGTTAGTAAATCGCAACAAGATTGTTAATTTTTGAATTTAACCAACTTGTTGATTCAAATTAATGTTGACAAAAATAGGAGTGTTGGCTGTGCAAAAAATTTGTACAAGTTGGTACCATTTGATACCAAATCGTGTTCGTTTAGCCAAAAACCCAGTAAAACTTGCAAGGAGAGAGCACAATTTTGACATTTCATTTGGAGGGGAAGTTGCAAATTCGTGCTGGGAAAATTTTTGCCAGTAAAAATTTGCAAGCAGGATTGTGGCACACGGTTGCATTTTTGTCAACATTAATTTGGGAGAGTAAGGTACCTTGTTCTCTGAATTTTGTTACTGGCTAATTCTTACTGGCAGTTGCATAGCGAACACTCCTAATGCAACCACGTGCCCAGCACGAATTTGCAACTTCCCCTCCAAATGAAATGTCAAAATTGTGCTCTCTCCATACAAGTTTTACTGGGTTTTTGGGTAAACGAACACGATTTGGTAAAAATTGGTACCAACTTGTACAAATTTTTTGCATAGCGAACACTCCTACTGAATAAATCACTAACTTTCTTGCTTACCGAGTCCTAAACATTGGAAACAACACAATTAATATTTATAATGGTTTACCACAAGGCAGCTGCTTGTCGCCTCTTCTTTTCAACATCTACAACTACAAACTACATGATATAAATGACAGAAACATGCAAATATTTCAATTTGCTGACGACTACTTCCTTGTAGCAACAGGCTCTAACCTCTCAGAAGTCCAACTGAATTTACAGCTTAAACTTAATTCTTTTATCAATAAATGTAAGCGATTAAATCTCTATTTTAATCCTGTTAAAACCAATGGATCCAGACTTCACAAAGTTAACAGTCTGAAAATACTTGGAAGAATCATCAACAGCTCTCTTACAATTAAAAATCACCACTCCATGATAGTTGAGTCAGCCACTAACAACATCAAATTGTTCAAATATCTGACCAACATTAAATCAGGTCTACACCCCCCAAAGGGTTTAAACATTTACAAGTCTCTTGTAAGGTCCAAAATAGAGTACAGCAGCACCACGGCAGCCAACTGTGCTAAAACATCTGTTAAGAAAATATGCACCTTAAAAAACAAATTCTTGAGAAGATGCCTTGGGCTAACCCCATCGACTCCCATGCCAGTTATGTATGCTCTGGCCAATGAACTCCCAGCTAAAGAACGCGCTGTATGGCTTACTGCTAGAGAATTCATCAAAATCCTTGCCTTTAAAGATCTCATCTCAAATTCTATAATCTTAAATCCGCACCTTAACTCTAGCTACTCTAACGTATACAGTACGTTTTCCAACGTTCTAAACCGTCTTTATCCGGTTTGCCGTCACACTTCAGTCTCTAGTATTCAAATCCTTGATAAACATATACCACACAAGAAAGCATCCATGTCTAGTGAAAGTCTCAAATCTCATCATTATAGCATTCATGAAAACTTCAAAAGCAATAACTTTTGCTGATGTGTCTATATCCGAAGAAAACACAGGGTTTGGAATATATAACTACTCTAAGAACACTCTATTTGCAGCCACACAACCTTGTAGGAGGAAATTAGCTTGGTTCAAAAAAAGTTCGTTATTGCCAACCGATATCAAAACTCTAAACAGAATACTGTCGGGTCACACATATGATAAAGCGTATTTGTCAAAATAAAAGCCTCCAACTCACATAGATGCTACTGTGGTCAATCTGATAACTATGTGCATCAGACCTTCCACTGCAGAAGACATGCGAACATTAGACAAGAATTCGATGTATTTTCACTCTATAACAATTTTGAAGACTTTCTAAAAGTAATGATCAAGCCAAAATCTCTCAGCTTGTTCAATTTATACAGAAAGCTAAATTTACCTTTTAATGTATGATCTGCTTAAGTCTAATTATATCATTTTGCTGCTATAAACCCCCAAATTTTTGTCTATAAACAGCATTCATTTATATAACTAATATTCGTTCCACTAAGTCCTAGCCTACTAAATCCGCCATCGGTTAATGTGATTGCTAAAATCACGCTCGTTTATCTCCAACAAAAATTAAAAACTATACACAAGAAAGAAAGCAAAGCAGAAACTCATGTACGCGGTTCTGGCCTCACCGGTATTACCTGTGTGCATCAGTGGCAGCAAGAATATAACATACTAACAGGCTAACCTAATATTCACGCACGCCGCCAATTTACTGTCAAAAATATGTGATGTTCATACAACTTGTATGGGACAAACCGAAATTGAACGGCGTACGTATGAAGCTAAAGGGCTAACTATAATATGAATAAGCTGCCGTAACTGACTGTCAGAAAATGAACGAAAAGTCTGTCAAATGCATAAGCAACGTAGTGTAGACTTTTAGGTGGCTATATTTTACTTACATGAGTTCAGTGTTGCCACACTTAATTAGATATAACAATAGCCACTATCAAGCAGTTTGTTGTAGGTCAAACAATTATAGTAACCTAGAAATGCCGAGGAACTGTTCGCCTTGCGAAACTTCCAGGATAACGCTTTACTTCCAGGAAACGCTTACGGCCCACTTCCTAATGTGGAACCAGAACTTCTTTTGACCTGTGTTACATGTAAGACTGAATCGAAAAAGTTACCAAGTTGAAAAATAAGTTACCAAATATGATAAATAAAGAAAAAAATTCCAATTTCGGTAAAAACAAGCCAATGCGGCAACACTGCATGTGTTACATATGTACATACATACGTACGAGGAAAAACAGCTGATTCCGTACGGAAGGTGCGATCAGTATCGCTCTTTCCTTAAGCAAATGACGTTTGGCGAAACTTGACGAAACATTATTGTTTCAGCATAGGATTTATGTGTATTCGCACGTTTGCATACGCTTGCTTATTCATATTATAGTTAGCCCTTAACTCAATTTCCAATTTCTGTTCTGCGTGACATTTTGATTTGACGTTTCGCTCAATGACATCAAATGCAAACGCACGCAAGCCCATTTCAGGTGATGCAAAAACGCAAATTCGACGGCGTGCATATCAAAACGCAGGCCGCGAATATTAGGTTAGCCTGTAAGACATACAACCTGATTTGTGGGGACTACTGAGTCCTCCTGTCATCACTTCAAACCCAAGAAAAAAAAACCCAAATTTTACATTTTTTTAATTATATGCTGACATTCGACCACTACAATTTGTTGCACAATCTCTTTAACACTATCAATAAGGGGCTTACCCTCTCTAGTTATTTCCTTTTGCAAAAAGTTTACATGTTCGATTTTTAACGAAGTGGGTAAGCCATCAATTAAACAAAGGTTTGTGCGACATGCTCCATTCAAATCAACAGGATAGCGGCGAATGTCTTTTGAGGTTAATACGCTCTCATTAGTGAAGCACAAGTAGACGTGTGTTATCATTTACTTTTACTACCCTGGTTCTAAACCATTCATTTTCGAATCTCGCCAAGCAGTATTCATGCAATTTAGGGCTATAGTATAATGTAAATATATACGACTCTTAACATCCCCAAACACCCCAAAAACCGATGTAATCGAAAGCCACATTTCCACATTTTAATAAATACATTTTCAAATCATAAATTTTAGTTTGTTTATTTGAATTTATATGACATTTAAATCACTTCGAGAGGCTGTCAAAATGCTAGCAAACGTCAAAAAAACCCAATGGCGGATGAATTGAGCGAGCGGTTTTACCTTTAAATCATGATTCAATAATAGAAACTTTTGTATTAAAACAGTCTTCTCGCTCCCACACATAAAATCGGCTCCTTTAATTGTGTAGAATGTTGGTCACTCTCCAGTTTCTAGTTATATTAGTAGTAAAACCAAAAAAATCTTCATACTAAATATTGGGTGGCATAAATTTGCCAAATTTTGCGTAAATTTCTGGAACAAGTCTAGAATAGCGACCGTTTAGCTGTAAAATAACCAAAAGAGCCGATTTATTGAACTTTTTACGCTTATTTCAACGATACCAAATTTATTTGGCGCATGTAATAAACAAAGAAGATATAAGAGGTTTATTTGCTTTATTTACTTATATTTTTTATTATCAGTTAATTCTTAAAACCCAAAACTAGATCATGATAAAATATGTATTTCGAATTAAAGATAATAGCTTGTACTTGCATTTTTTTTTAAAAAAGGTTATTTCATGAAAAAATAACATTTGTTCGTTTTTTAGTGATTTCGGTTTAAATATATAAAAAACAATTTCAATTATGTATATCAGCTGAAAGATAAATTGATTATCATAAATCTGTATCTGTTTATACTGCGACCTTTTTGATTTTAACCAAATAATCCTTTTTAATGCTGGCTTGAGGTCAGGGTGTTAATGGTATTAAAACACATTCAAATACATTATTTCCCAATATATTTCAATCTCCTCCGGAGATCGTCTTCAGGGGATTAATTAAATTTTAGCTCCACGACGTCTATCTTGTTTGCCGTGCAGTTTCGAACTCTGAAGCACGACGAACGAGACGGACAGCGTTTTTGCTGCATTTAAAATGCAGCATTTAGCACTTTCGAACATATGTTTTCGAAGAGCGTTCATGCTACCGCATTTAGCAAATGTACATTTACGCGAGTTCGAAATCGTATGCTTTTGACAAACAGCCGTGTTCCAGTCGCTTATTCAGATCCGTTTCTATTACGATAAATTCTCACGGAAAAGATAATGTGCAAAAACCCCTACTGAAAAGGAAAAAATAAATTCTAAACCGAAAATTCAATACAAAAACTTGAATTGTTTTATCCATAACCGAACATTTGTTTGTGTATATATTGATTTGTCGGTGCTGTCAATTATAATTTCCATACTTAATTAGGAAACAAAATAAACAGAGTTGATCACAAATTAATCCATATTTCTATCAGCATCATATCGATGTTGAATTTGCGTAACTTTTCTTTATCCAAATAATGTAAAATAATAAATGAAATCTCGATCGCCGATCACTGAAACGCAGCTAGCGACTGGCAATGTTGCCACTTTTTCTCATTAAACCATGTTCGAATCGTGGGAATTTTGGAAGATCACAGGGTTGCTTTTAGAATTTAGATTCTTAATGCATAAATAGAGTTGCATTTAGTTGCATTTAGGTGACGAATTTTGTATGGATAAATGTACATTTAGAGTAGCATTTAGAGCTAAATGCGATAAATGTGCTTTTACGCGTAAGCAAAAACAGCCCATAAAATTTAATTAATCCCCTGAAAACGATCTCCGGAGGAGATTGAAATATATTGGGAAATAATGTATTTGAATGTGTTTTAATACCATTAACACCCTGACCTCAAGCCGGCATTAAAAAGGATTATTTGATTAAATTGATTATCCTTATGGCGGCGTTATTAGTTTTTTAAGCGGTTATGTGGTTCATAAAAAATTAATATTAAAAAAAAACAAAGAATTTAATTGTAACCTTCTAAAACGTCTTTATATTTTACTTGCGCTAAATAATTTTGACATTGTTGAAATGAGCGTAAAAAGTTCTATTGATCTGCATTTTTCGTTTTTGCATAGCTGAACGGTCGGTATTCTAGATTTGTTCCATAACTTCCAATAGTGACGAAGAAGTGACATCGTAGATTGATATCATAAATTTTGTGTTTCTAGTTCAGCTTTCGTCACTCGAAAATTTTATCTCAAGGAGGTGTTTTATTTGATATAGATAACAACAATATCGTCACTAGGCACGAATAAAGAAGCGCGCGTATTTTGCCGGCGAAAAAAGTCGCGTGGAAAAAATTTACGAAAAAGACGCTTGAAAAAACTTCGGCAAAGAAGGACACTTAATCATTCCCGCGAAATTTTAGGATATGACGTGAAATTTTCGATACGATTCGACTCTCGAAAAACGACTTGTTGCCGACACGACTCTCGCAATGAGGGTGTATATTTTTTATAAAATTGAAAAGAAATATATTAAAAACTCAAAAAAATCTTTGGTAGGTTTTGGTTGGTTATGGTAGGAAATTTTGGTAGGAAAAAAATTTGTCTGTGGCAACACTGATAAGGAAGCAAAGCGTATGGGTCTGGTGGTAAACGAGGACAAGAAGAAGTATCTCCTGTCATCAAACACACAGTCAGCACCTTCGCACCTTGGCACCCACGTCACTGTTGACAGTTATAATTTCGAGAAAGTAGAGAATTTCGTTTACTAGCATTAACACCGATAATAATGTCGGCATGGAAATCGAACGCAGAATCACTCTTGCCAACAAGTGCTACTTTGGACTGAGTAGGCAATTCAGGAGTAAAGTCCTCTCTCGACGTACGAAAACTATACTCTATGAGTCAATCATCATCAGAGTGTCCAGATTGATTAAAAAAAATCCCAATTTCTGAAAAAAAAATCTCCAAAAATCGCTAATTACTTCTTTTAAATTAAATTCATGAAATCGATATAACAAATCTTTCAATCCGCTTTTAAGACTCGGCGCTTAAAATTAAATTAAATAAAAACGGGCGAGATTAGCTATTTCCACAATCTAAATGATTTACATTTCTGTTGTTGTCATACATTGAGCTATTGAACCTTGATAACATACTGTTTGATATTGGAAACGTTTTGCAGCAGAACTATTACGCTAGGCGCACATTGCATCCGATAGAACGACCGATTTCGGCCGAACAATTTGACCGTCCGAATTGATGCGCACACTAACCAGATTATTTGCCGACCGTATTTGTACACACAAATCTAGTACTCATTACAATATGTAAGCAGTGAAATATTTTGATACATTTCAATTGACATACTCTAAACATGTGTTTGTATATGTATTTTTTTTTTGTTTTTGCACCCAATAAGTTAATTTTTCGCTGTCCTTTTTGGTGCTTTTCACCTGACATCGGACGAGAAAAACAAATATGTTTGAATTTATATTCACCGATGGACATCAATGGCCGATGTCGGTTCGGTTATCGGTTTATATATAAGAGCGCTCATATAATCCAAAGTATTTGTTCATATCGCCCGCATATAGCCGATATCGGCGGAGCACAATTCCGCCGATGCCGGCTGCAGTGTGCGCGTAGCGTTAGCCTTCTTATATGACACTTTATTCGAACTATTGAAAAAGTACTGTTTGATATTGGAAACGTTTTGCAGCAGAAACTATTACGCTAGGCGCACATTGCATCCGATAGGACGACCGATTTCAGCCGAACAATTTGACCGTCCGAATTGATGCGCACACTAACCAGATTATTTGCCAACCGTTTTTGTACACACAAATCTAGTTTACATTACAATTGTGTAAGCAGTTAAATATTTTGATACATTTTAATTGACATACTCTAAACATGTGATTTTATATGTAATTTTTTTATTTTTGCACCCAATAAGTTAATTTTTCGCAGTCCATTTTGGTACTGTTCATCTGACATAGGACGAGAAAAACAAACATGTTTGAATTTATGGGACACCATTGCCAACACTGCAACGTTGTTGACGTGTTTGTAATCGCTCTGCGGAAAATTTTTGAAAAACAGCCGAATTGTTGGGATTTTAACCAGCGTTTGAGCCAGTGACTTAAATAGCGAAGTGCTAATGCGTGCGTGAAGTGCGAAAGTGCAATGAGGTGACAAAAACAATAAGGCGCGAAAATGGATAAATGCCATAAGTGCAAGAATCCAATTCGCGGTGACAGCGGAATCCGCTGCGATGGTGTGTGTGGTAAAGTATGGCACTGGGCAAAATAATGCTCTGAATTGGATGAGTATAGTGCGAATGTACTCAAAGAAAACAACTTTGTGCGCTTTATGTGTAACCAATGTCACACATACATGCATAACATCGATGAGGTGCTCCGAAATATGAACTTAACAATAGAGAAAAATAGTCAAAAGATCCAAGAGTGTAATGATGACTTCCAGGAGTCGCAAAAAAAATGCAAGTGAAAGAGCTTAAACTTCTCTTGCAATCAATAGAGAAAAAAATTTGGGGAACGCATTGATGCAATGCAAAGAGTACAAAAAACCAGTGAGGCGAGTATTCTCGAAGTGAACCAAATTAAGTCAATAGCTGACGGCGTAAAAAAGCAAAGCCATGATCTTTGCGAAGCCATAGTGCGCAATGAAAATGAGAACAAAAAAATATGTGAAGATATAAAGAAAACGGTGATTGCTGACGCGTTAGCAGGTCAGCGGGCGAAAGCCACTAACGCGGATCTCTTTAAAGGTAACACTGCGAAAGATAATAGGCCGCCGAAAGTAAATAAAGAGAAGCCATTAGTTCTACAACCAAAAGAGAAGCAGGAAGTGGGAAAAACAAAAGAAGATTTGAACAAAAATGTGGACCCCTCGGGCTTGAAAATTAATAGTGTACAGGGGAGGAAAAGTGGGGCTGTAGTAATACAAACAGAAAATGAGGCTGAGCGTGAAAAAATCAAAAAGGCAATAGAGAATAAAATGAGTGATAGATATGAAATAAAAATCCCAAACGTAGCCAAGCCAAGGTTCATGGTATATAGAATGAGCTTTAAACATGAGAATGAGCAGCTCAGGGATATGATAAAAAAACAGAATGAATGCTTCAAAAATGGTAATTTCAAAATTTTGAAATGTTTTGAAACAAAAAGAGGAAATGCAAAACATTATAATGCGTTAGTAGAAACAGATGTAGATGCCTTTGCAGCCGTGCTGGCAAGCGAAAAAATAAACATTGGTTGGGAAAAATGTAGAGTCAAAGATGGAATGGAAGTTACTTTCTGTTTCAAATGCAAGGGATTTAACCACATAGCTGCGAAATGTAAAGCCGATGAGGTATGTTTCAAGTGCCTAGATAACCACAAAACTGTGGAATGTTCTAAGGAAACATTAAACAAATGCATAAACTGCATTCGTGCTAATAAAAAATTTAACTTAGAGCTTGATGAAAATCATATGACCTTTAACCGACAGTGTCCTGTATACCAGAAAAAGCTCGAGCATAAAAGAAATACTGTAAATTACTAACCATTACAGCAAGTTTGTGGGGACCCTAGCGTTGAATTTACGTCTCACCCAGGTGTAAAGAAAGCGCTACCCAAATATTTGCAATGCGTATATCTCAATATACAGAGTTTAGTGGCTAATAAAGTTGAGCTAGAAATACTTATAGATTTTACCGACCCGGATCTACTTTTGTGTTCCGAAACATGCCTAACTGATGACATAGAGGATACGGAAATAATGTTCCCAGCGTATCAGATGATACGCTGCGACTCACACAGTAGACACACAGGGGGAGTGATAATACTCGTTCGAAACACGCTCGGTTTTAAAACAATAACTAACAAGGCTTTAGACAAAAATGTTTGGTGTATAGTTATTCAACTCACACACTGTGATACCAGGTGGCAGCTCGGGGTGGTTTATCACTCCCCAAGCTCAAGTGATGCGGAATTTGTTACATATATGGAGGATATCTTAGCAGAAATCTCAGAAAATTCTGTGAACACTGTTGTCATTGGCGATTTTAACATAAACATGAACGTAGTATCAACCTACAGCAGAAAACTCAATGATGTTTTCTTGCAACAAGCCATGCAACAGCTGATAAATTTTAATACGAGGGTGACGGAACATTCGGAAACACGTATTGACTTGTTGTATTCCAATGATAACCGAGTTATATGCCAAAAGGTCGAGGATCAAAGAATATCTGACCACGAAACAATAATGTTTCGACTAAATGTCAATAAACTTAACCCACTTGCTAAGGAGGCAGAAGTAATATCCTGGGAGAGGTATAACCCTGAGAACTTAACAAGTTTACTAAGGCAGTGCGATTTCTCGAACTTAAATTTTTTCGATGCTGACGGTATGGTGGAGTATATTACTCATTGCATTATGTGGGCCATGAGGCAGTTGACTTACTCAAAAATAACTCGCATAAGGCAGAGGAACCAATGGTATGATAGGCAATTGACAGAGATTAACAAGTATAAATCTAAATCCCATGAGAAAGCAGTGTTGTCAGGGTACTGGGGTGAATATAATTTAGTGAGAAGCAGATATAAGAAAATGGTAAGGTGTAAAAAAATTAAATACTTAGAGCATAAGGTGGAAATAAATAAGGGTGACAGCCGACTCATGTGGAAATACTTAAAGGAGGTAGTCAATAACACGGAGGTCAAAGAAAATATTGGGGAAGTGATAATAAATAACACCAACTACGTAGACAGCTTTGAAATTGCGGAAAACCTAAATAATTTTTTCGTGGACAGCATTTTGGAAATACATACCAATATAGAATGTGTAAACTATGATTTTTTCGAGCAACGAGCTCCCACAAGTACGCTAAAATTTGAAGAGGTCTCAACGGAAGACATTCTTCAAATTGCCAAAAAATTTAAGCGGAAAATTGGGGGAAACAACCTACTTTCTGAAGGTGTTATTAAGGACTCTGCTGATTATATGGGATATTTCTATGCCCTACTTATAAATAAGAGTCTCCAAACAGGATCAGTACCGGAAGAATGGAAAATTTCATCAAATCAAATTTCAATAGTGCCCGTCAAGAAAGTTAGAAAAACGGTTAAAGCTGAGGAGCTTAGGCCCATCAATACTCTCCCTAGCTTGGAAAAAATGCTAGAAACCGTTGTGAAAAACCAGCTACAGTACTATGTGGAATCCAATAAAATACTCATAAAAGAACAATCTGGGTTCAGAGCTAAACATTCCTGTGAGACTGCGCTGAATCTGGTGCTTTCTCAATGGAAAGAAGATCTTAACAGACACCTTAATGTAGTGGCAGTGTTTATTGATCTTAAAAGAGCATTTGAAACCGTTGATAGGGTCCGAATGTTGGATAAACTAAAATACATTGGTATAAAAAACACTGCGCTTGACTGGTTTAGAAGCTTTCTATGTAATCGTAGGCAACAAACAATAGTTAATTCAAAGATGTCTAGTAAGATAGCCGTAGACATCGGATTACCACAGGGCTCAGTTTTGGCACCCCTACTCTTTAATATATATATAAAGGATATTAAAAGTTCTCTCAAACATTGTAAAATAAAACTCTTTGCGGATGATGCCTTGTTAACGATCAGTGATAGGGAACTACCAAATGCGATTGTCAAAATGCAAGAAGATCTTAATTCTTTGTATCAATGGCTGTGTTCAAATAAACTCAAACTGAATGTGAAAAATACTAACTTTATGGTATTTTCCAGAGCGGCAAATGCTGACTCCATAAGCCGTGAATTAAAAATCAAAGATGAAAATATCGAAGAGGTGAAAATTGTCAAGTACCTAGGAATATACATAGACAACAAACTAAAGTTTGATGAGCACGTTGAGTATACAGTCAACAAGATTGCTAAAAAATATTGGCCTTATAAAGAGATCGTGTAAGTACTTGGGAAGAAGATATAAAACGTTGGTGTACAGGTCAATAGTAGAACCGCACTTTATATACTGCCCCACGATTTTCTTCCTAGCGGGGGACTCCCATAAGATAAGATTCGTCCTCAACAAACCGTATGACACACCAACAAGATGTATGCTTGAAACCTTGAATTGGTTAAGCGTGAAGCAACAAGTTTTTTACCACGCTATGAAATTTGTGTACAATATTAAGAAGGGCAACCTGCCGGATTATCTTAGCGATAATCTCCGATATATAAATGAGACGCATACATATTTGTTGAGAGAGAATAACAGCTTCAGACTCCCGAAGTATAGAACTGAAGTGGACAAAAAAAATATTTTCTATAAGGGCTTAAAGTGCTTCAATGAATTACCAGAGGCTATAAAAAATTGTGATACTATCACTCTTTTCAAGCGGCTGCTATTTGACTATTGTAGAACGCAGCCTACAAGATAGTGATGTATCAACAATAGCGTGGATTGGAAACTAGGCCTTTGCAACCACCAAGATATCGAGACTAGGCGGATCGGAAACTCGGCCTTTCCGACTACCTAGACCCTTAGATAATAAACAATAAACGAGCGGATTGGAAACTCGGCCTTTCCAACCGTCAACCGTCACGAAAGCGCGACTGGGTGGATCGGAAACTCGGCCTTTCTGACCACCCAGGAGATTTCAATAAATGGAGTAACCCAAAAAGAATAGCGCGGATTGGAAACTCGGCCTTTCCAACCGTCTACATAACTTCCAGAAAATTGCATGCGTTTATATTGACATAAAATAATTGCAGTGATAAAGAAATAATGTTATTTAAAAATTTCTGTAGAGCATTTTGTATTTTGTATTTAATATTTAATATTTACATTTTAAATCTAAAATCTAATTATAAGAATGTTAAATCTTTGTTGCAATATAAGTCTAAAAGACTGTAATAAATAAATAAATAAAAAAATTTATCGTCACTGACGGACGTCAACGGCCGATGTCGGTTCGGTTATCGGTTTATGTGTGAGAGCGCTCGTATAATCACAAGTGTTTATTCATATCGCTCGCATATAGCCGATATCGGCCGATGCCGGCTGCAGTGTGCGCGCAGTGTTAACCAGATTATTTGCCGACCGTATTTGTACACACAAATCTAGTTTTCATTACAATTTTGTAAGCAGTGAAATATCAAGGCGAATTTATATAAGGTGGTGTTGTTTCATCAGCTTTGAGTAGCGTTTGATTGTCAAAATTTTATATTTCGCTAGTGAGTGAGTGAGAACGTGAGAGTGTTTGTATTTTCTGTCGCCCTTTTTCCTTCGGCGAAGAATAGCTGAAATTCGACAATGGCCCGCTAAAAGCAAAAACAAAATACAAGTAATTGTTGTACTTGTTGAATCGATACCACCTTATATGTATTCGCCTTGTGAAATATTTTGATATATTTTAATTGACGTACTCAAAATATGCAAATCGTGAATTTCGTGAAGCATCTGGAACGCAACTAAAATGAAGAGTGATAAATTACGTAAATATATGATTCGTTGTTATGCCCGCCAAGTTTCATTACAAAATTCGTGATAGTTTTATGAAAACACCCCCAAAAACCGATGTAATTGAAAGCCAACCCATTTTTCCCACATTTTAATAAATACATTTTCAAACCATAAATTTTAGTTTGTTTATTTGAATTTATATGGCAATTAAATCATTTATAGAGGCTGTCAAAATGCTAGCAAACGTCAGAAAAACCCAATGGCGGAGGAATTGAGTGAGCGGTTTAGGCGATGAAATTCTCTTCCATTGGCTGGCAGGGTAAAAAGAATTTACTTTGTGAGAGTTATAATCCATGTATGCGGCCGAAGGCCGCCTACGCAGAATGGTGTTCTCTGCAAAAGGTGTTTTTTTTTATAACTATTTTACATTAAATCTATTTTTGTAAGAACTATATAACATATATATAAAATACGTATACCAAATGAAATGGAATCAAATTTAAAATATTAAATGACATCAAACTTTCCAAAATACATTCATTGGTTTTTAAGAAATCTTGATTTCAAAAATAGCTAATTTTGAACTTTAAAGGCCTGTATGCAGCTTTCAAGAAAAGCAAAAACTCCATATAAAATGACGTACAAGAAATGGCTAAGAAATTTTCTTGAGTCAAATTTCCTTAAGACAGTACGCAGTTCTTAAGAAATTTACTACGCTTTCTACTACGGTTTTCTAAAGTTTTTTGTGAAAAAAGAGCATAAGGCAACCCAGGTTTGCAACAGAAATATATGCCCGTTCCATTATTTCTTGAGGAAAGAGTGAGGCAACAGGCTGTGAGGTATCAAAAATGTCAAAATTCCTTGGACACACACGCGAAATAATGGCAATTTTTTCTTGACCGTTTTCTTGAGAGCTGCATACAGGGCTTATCCTTTGATAATTATTGTTGTTGTTGTTTCCCTAAAAAAAGAAGTATACCGTTATACTCAGCTCAATCATCTCCATATATGTAATACTCCTATATTGGCAGTAAGAGCTAGTACCGTCCGAAAACACTACAGTACAGATATATCAATAAACACGTACGAAAGAAAAGGAACACATACGTTTATAAATAAACATCCCTGCCAGCCACGGCTCACCACTTTCCCCTAAAATTCAAACGATTTACAAACACATTCACAACTTTTTAGTCATCTCACCCACACACTTACAAATTTTTTCGTCGAACTGTCAAAAAATGTGCCTTTGTTAGAGCTACATACCCGATAAGAATTCGTACTCTAACAAGAATTCTATGCGTTAGCGCGAGCATGTTAGAAACATCAGAGTTTTGATGACAGTATACATACTGTGAAGATATGTCACTACGAAAACTTTGAACGTAAGAATACGTATTTAACAATTTTATTTAATTATAATGCAATTTCTTCTTTTAGATTGCAAAACAGCAGCGACTTAGTCACATTCTTAAAGTATGTATTGAGACTTTTTATATGTTTATAAATTTTAATTGATATTTTTGCTTGTTTACAGATTCACTATCAGCACCTTCAACGCTTGCATCTTCATCGCCAGGAGCACCATTAGAACCTTCTGCCCTCAGCTTCTTCATCGCCAGGAGCACCACCAGTACCCTCTACCCTCAGCTCCTTCATCGCCAGGAGCACCATGAGTACCTTCCGCCCTCAGCACTTTCAACGCCAGGAGCACCTTCAAAGTGTAGGTCCAACTTGTCAAATTTTGCAAAGTTGTAAGAAAACTTAATTTTTCTGAACCACCATAAATTATTTGCAACTGTTAATATATATCAAAAGAAAGGTAAACCGATTACCTTTCTTTTGATTATAACACAGTTAGATAGTTAGATAGATAGTTGGTTGGGTATGGCACTGCGACCAGTAGGTTTATTGTGCCCCAAGCTCTTCACAATACATCAACCAGCCCCAGAGTGTCTATAAATTTCATAATAGACCCCTGGGACAGTGAGTGTATGTGCTCCTCTCTTGGCCAGACATGCCCTATGCTCCTATACCTCCTGCGTGCAACGGCATCACACTCCATAAGAAGGTGTAGAGGAGTCTCTTTGGCTGCATCGCAAAAGCGACACAGGTCGCTGGACCAGATACCTAATTTATGCAGGTGCCCTCTGAGCCTACAGTGGCCCGTCAAAAAACCTGTAATAATCCTTAGTTTCTCTTTTGGGAGATCCATGAGAAGCCTGTATCTTGACAGATTGTAACCTCCTAATAAGCTCCTTGCCTGACGTTGGCCCATGGTGCCAAGCCAGTGTAATTCCCTCAGTTTGCTGTTGTCCCTTCTGAGCATTTCCTGTATGGTGTTTGGTCCTACTGCCAGAAAGGGCTCAGGTCCTATCGGGGTCGAGGAAGTGGCCGTTCTGGCCAGATGATCAGCTTCCTCATTTCCTGCGACCCCCATGTGCCCTGGTACCCACATTAGTTGGATATCATTGACCTCCGCCAGAGCATTGAGCCTCTCGACACACTCCCTAACCAAGGAGGACTTGATCTCGAATGATGCGAGGGCCCTTAGTGCTGCCTGGCTGTCACTTAGTATAAGTATCCTTTCATTCCTATAGTTCCTGCGAATATTAATCTCAGCGCACATACTGATGGCATAGACCTCCGCTTGAAAGGTGCTAGGGAAGGTCCCAGGGACACCGAATGCTTCAGCCTAGGGCCGTACACGCCTGCTCCAATCCCCGCGGGTGTTTTAGAGCCGTCCGTGTACCACTGTATTGTGCTCGCCTGTATGTGACTCTCCATAATAGAGGTACACCAGGTCGCCTTGCTATAAGTGTGGGTCCTGAAATTTCTCTTGAATACCACCTCTCTGTTAATATCGTCCCTGGGGAACAAAGCCAGGGGGAGCTGGGTACCTAGCTTGTCCCTGTTCCTAGATGATAACACCTTGCCTTTGCCGAAGCCCTCTCGCGCAAAGTTAAGGAGGGTTCGCTTTGCAGCCTGTTCAATTGAGAGACGCAGTGGCTCGAGTTCCAGCATTACCTCTAGCGCTGCCGTCGGGCATGTGCGCATTGCTCCCGTAATGCAAACACATGCCAGACGTTGAATCTTGAAGAGGGTCTGCCTCACCGTTCCTATAGTAGTCCTGGAATACCAAGCCACCGCACCATAAGTCACTATTGGTTTCACTATCATGGTGTACATCCATCTGAGGATCCTCGGAGTGCACCCCCAGGATTTACCCGCCAGACGTTTGCACACCATCATCGCTCTCGTGGTGACCGCATCAACATGGGCCCTCCACAGAAGCTTGGAGTCCAGGGTAAGCCCCAGATACTTAGCCTCTGTGGCGACACTGATTGCGACCCCGTCCAAGGTCAAGTTCCTCATCCCCTGGAGATATCGTTTCTTGGTGAAGGGGACTGTCTTAGAAGGGTTGATATTTAAACCTACGTCTGTGCACCACCTTTTCGCAAGGTTAAGTCCTTTATGGACGATGTCACAGAGAGTACTTGCAAACTTCCCTCTAGCGATAATCACTATGTCGTCCGCGTACCCTTGGCAGCGGACGCCCTCGTTAGTGAGTATCTGTAGGAGTTCGTCCACAACTAAGCTCCACAGTAGAGGAGATAATACCCCCCTTGTGGGCACCCTTTCGTCGTTTGTATTTGAACGACGCTGTCACCGACTTCAGTTTCGGCAATCCTGGTCTGAAGTTACCTTGCTATCCATCTTCGGATGGTTGGCTGAACGTTATGTTTCCCAAGAGCTCTGTCGACTCCCAAATGGGAGGCGTTATCGAAGGCCCCCTCGATATCGAGGAAGGCACAGAGCACCACCTCATCACACTCAAAGGCCCCTTGTATTTCCTCCGTTAAGCCATACAGCGCAGTATCCGTGGATCTCCCCACCCTGTACGCGTGCTGGTTGGAATGCAGAGGGGTTTGTTTTAGAGTGTTATACCTGATTTCATGGTCAATAATTTTCTCCATTGCCTTTAACATAAAGGATGTGAGACTTATCGGCCTGAATGACTTGGCAAGAGAGTAATCCCTCTTACCTACCTTCGGGATAAAAATAACCCTGGCCCTTTGCCACACCTTGGGAATGTGAGCCAGTGCTAGACTGTCCCTCATAATGTCCACCAGATGTGGAAGTAAGAGCTCCCCGCCCTGCTTCAGCAACGCCGGACATACACCATCCACCCCAGGGGCCTTGTACCGTTCGAAGGAGTCCAGAGCCCACCGCACTGTTTGCCGGTTTATAAGGCTTCTAGCCAACTTCCAGTCCGGTGGGGATGGCCTGAACGCACGGAACAACATATCCCCAGCGGTGGGAATGGCGTCCGGAAAGTGGGCCGATAGCAGGGCGAGTGCCCTTTCCTGTTCATTACCTGAAAAAGCCCCAGTAGGTAGCCAGTCTGGTCCCTGTGTTGTCTCTCGCTAAGGCTTTATGCAGCCTAGCAGCTGCAGGAGTAGATGCGATGTTCTCACAAAAGGTTCTGAAGCTGCTACGCTTGGCCTTCCTAATCTCCTTATTGTATTTTGTTAGACAGACTGAGTACTCCTCCCAGCTCCCGGTGCGCTTTTCCCTGTTGAAAAGTCTTCGCACATCTTTCCTAAGAACTGGGAGTTCCCGTGTCCACCACGGAGGCTGAGCTTTCCCTTTTGGCTTTGACACGGGACAGCTGGAGGTAAAGGCATCCAGAATGGTGCCGTTCAGCTTGTTGACCCTGTCCTTTAACTCCATACAATCCACCTTTCTATGTTGTGCCTCTATTCTGCTTAGGTTCAACCTAAGTACCTCTTCATATTTATCCCAGTCTGTTTTCCTGGGGTTCCTCTTTGGGTGACCTGTCAGAACCTCAGCTCCCAGTGCAAATCGGATAATCCTGTGATCCGACAGTGAGGGCTCAGATGAGACCCGCCACTGAACGATCAGAGGACTGGCCAGTCTGTTGCTGAGAGTGATGTCAAGTACCTCCTCTCTGACCCTAGTTATGAACGTTGGTTTATTACCGACATTATGGATGCACAGGTCTTCACTGATAATATATTCTAATAAGCACTCACCCCTACGGTTTGTGTCCCCACTCTATATTGTGGGCGTTCGCATCGCAGCCGAGAATCGCCGGAAGTCGTTTCCTGCCGCAAAATTCCCGCAGCTGCTGTACCTCAAGAGGCGGCACGTTGGCGTTGTCCCCCGGAAAGTAGGCTGCAGCCAAGACCACCTCCAGTTCCTTCCCGTTGACCCTTAAGGTAGCTTGGACCGCTACCAGATCCTGTGTAAGAAATTCTGTAATGCAAAAGTAATTAAGATTATTCTTTAGCACTACGCACGCTCTGGGCCTCTCGCAGGAAAGGTCCCAAATTACCTTATTGTTGTTATGATTGAGGCCCTTCACCTGGCCTCTGTAGGTCCACGGTTCCTGAATCAGTAGGATTCCCAGGTCCTCCGTGGCAAACGTGCTTGCAATGATCGCCGAGGCGGCCACCGCATGATGCAAGTTGACCTGGGCTACTGTTAGCGCTGTTGGGGCTCGTCCTCGATGTTCGAAAGCCGTGCCTCACCCTCGCCCTCTCTGTCGAGTTCGAGCCTCCCTATGTCCGCTAGGAGCGCATGTAGTCAGTGGCACTTGGCCCGGGAGCACTCACTAGAGCTGGTGCCTGTGCTAATTCCGGTAGCTGATCTTCCAGTGGGGCCGTGGTCGACTCGGTCGCTGGGGCAGCAGTGGAGTCAGTAGCCTCGTCGACTTGCATGTCTTGGCACTCTGACTCCTTGCTGCCTGTCGTCTTATGCCGCCATGGCCGCACCGTAACATAACTGTAACGGAAGTTGGTTGTGAATCCGGCCCTCTTGATGCTGACGTACGACGCCTCATCGATCCCCAGGTTGAGCCTGAGACCGTTGTCTTCGGCGCCGCATGAAACCACCTTCCACGCAGCCGTGTGGATGTCCTCATTCTGGGCCTTGATGAGCCCCAGCATGTACTCAGCCGATTTCTCGGCGCATCTTGGGAAGAACACCGAGATATTATGCACCGGCGGGATATCTTCCCCCCTCTTGGTACATAACGCGGGCCCCTCCCATCCCTCAATGTTTGGTGCCTTATCTACCAGCCATGCTGCGGTCCGCTCATCCTTGCAGTCCACAAGGAGCATGCCTGACCTGAAAAATACCCCACAAAAGACCAGTGCGTGCTTCCACCCTTTAAGGACCTCATCCATGATGGCGTCCTGGAGTTTGGTCAGGTCCTCAGGACTTAGGGCAGCAGCAGGGTAATCACAGGGCAGTACAGCCACCCGGATGCCTTTAAGAGCATCCGAATAGCTAGGCTGCTTAGTGATTCCCTCCTGTGGCTGACCCTGCGGACCCCGCGGACCCATCCAAGCCCCTAGACTCTGTTGGAGGGGGTGGGAGGCCCCGCGGCCGTTTGGGGGACGGTGGCTCAGGTGGTGTGACCTGTAGGCTGGTGCGTTTTGGAGTAGCTGTTGTTGAGCCTGTTGTGGTACCTGTGGGTTCCCCGCTTCTCCGCCATTTGGCGGGCGCGGGTCTCTGCTGCTGTTGCCCGCTTCTCTGCTTTTCAGCAGGCGCGGGTTTCTGATGCTGTAGCCCGCTTATCTGCTTTTCAGCAGGCGCGGGTCTCTGCTGCTGTTGCCAGCTTCTCTGCTTTTCAGCAGGCGCGGGTCTCTGATGCTGTTGCCCGCTTCTCTGCTTTTCAGCAGGCGCGGGTAGTTCACCTCTCTGCTGCATACCAGCGGTTGCAGCCGTCTTACCACTCTCTTGTGCCTCTTTCTCCACCTCTTGTCTTACTTCCGCCATTGCGCGGCGCTCGGCTTCCTCCCCTGCTCCAGGTACCGGAGATACCACTTGACTCCCGACCCACTAAGACCAGCTCGATGGTGGTCGTCAAGGGCTCCCGGTTGACCGGAGGGCGGAAGTGGAGGCGGTCTACACCTGCGGCTTCTCTTTTTGCTGTCTTGCAGCTGCTTCGACTAGGAGACCTGCGTTGCCTACTGCTAGAGCGGTGCCCACTGCCGGAGCGATGCCTGCTCTTCGAGCGATGCCGACCCTCGGCGGTCATGGCTCCCGAAGCGGTCACGACTCCTGGAGCGACGCCGACTGGCCTCCCGGTTCCTGCTTGGCGATCGGTGCCTATTTTTTGAGGCCAGAGCCTCTGCTCCCTTGGTGCCCTCCGACCGAAGCTGCGTCCGATCCACGCCGCCACTGCTAGTGCTTGGCCTCTCATCTTCTCTGGCGTGTTCAATAAAAAGGGCAGCCTCCTCCTCGGATAGGCTCGCAAGAAAGCCTCCCCTGCGCCTGGTGCCTTTACTTTCGCCCAGCATAGAACTGCCGAGCTTGGCCGTTGGTACCTTTGGTGCCATTGACATAACTGTCTTCGTGGCTGCTGCTGCTGTTGTAGCTGTAGTTGTGACTGTTGTAGAAGCTGTTGCTGATGTTGTGGCTGTTGCAGCTGTTGTGGCTGTAGTTGTAGCTGTAGCTGTAGCTGTTTTCGCGGATTTCGCGATGGTTTTTGTTGTTTTTGTGTTTTTTTGGTTTTTAGTTGTATTCATCTTGTTCGTACGACTGCCAGCTCGGCTAGGCAAGCTCAGCAGTCAAAGCTGTAATAGTGGATCTCATCTGGTCCGCCGCGCCAGCGCCCCATGTCGCGGTAAGGCCACCGTTACTCCTCGATGCGGCCCGGTGTCGAAGAGGCGCCGTTATATTACAGCCGGTTTTTCCCTCCTGGCTGCAAACCGTCCAATAGGCACGGTGTCGCGTAACACCCTGGATTAGGAGGTGGCAGTTCTTGGTCACCGTTTACCGGCAGCCCCAATCTGGAGACAAGGTAGCGACGAGCGCGTCCACGATACCCCAGACCAGAGATGGGCTGATCGGCAATTCAGCTAAGCCCCCGCACCAACGACAAGGTGCCTGCCCTAGCGAGGGTATAACACAGTTAAAATTGCTTTACGTTTTCATAAAAACTTTGCAACTTTTGTAAACAGCTATATATGAGCAGTGGAAAAGTGGTAAAATTTTGCAAAGTTGTAACAAAACAGATTTTTTGTGAACTAGTGTAAATGATTTGCAACTGTTTATATATATCAAAAGAAAGGTAAACCAATTACCTTTGTTTTGATTATAACACCGTTAAAATCGCTTTACGTTTTCATAAAAACCTTGCAACTTTTGTAAACAGCTATATATAAGCAGTGGAAAAGTGGTAAAATTTTGCAAAGTTGTAACAAAACAGTTTTTTTGTGAACTAGTGTAAATGATTTGCAACTGTTAATATATATCAAAAGAAAGGTAAACCGATTACCTTTCTTTTGATTATAATATTGTTAAAATCGCTTAACTTTTTTATAGAAATTTTGCAACTTTTGAAACCGTCTATATATAAGTCGAAAAAACGCAATCAAATTTTGCAAAGTTGAAATGAAACTGAATTTTTGTGAACCATTATAAATGACTTGCAACTTTTAATATATATCAAGGTGCCTGCCCTAGCGAGGGTATAACACAGTTAAAATTGCTTTA
>NW_023458722.1:68142-69441 GCF_013731165.1 Rhagoletis pomonella
AAAAATATTAAAAATAAAATGTTAACAAGCCACAATAACATTGACAACGAATCATATATTTACATAATTTCTCACTCTTCATTTTAGTTGCGTTCCAGATGCTTCACGAAATTCACGATTTGCATATTTTGAGTACGTCAATTAAAATGTATCAAAATATTTCACAAGGCGAATACATATAAGGTGGTATCGATTCAACAAATACAACAATTACTTGTATTTTGTTTTTGCTTTTAGCGGGCCATTGTCGAATTTCAGCTATTCTTCGCCGAAGGAAAAAGGGCGACAGAAAATACAAACACTCTCACGTTCTCACTCACTCACTAGCGAAATATAAAATTTTGACAATCAAACGCTACTCACAGCTGATGAAACAACACCACCTTATATAAATTCGCCTTGATATTTCACTGCTTACAAAATTGTAATGAAAACTAGATTTGTGTGTACAAATACGGTCGGCAAATAATCTGGTTAACACTGCGCGCACACTGCAGCCGGCATCGGCCGATATCGGCTATATGCGAGCGATATGAATAAACACTTGTGATTATACGAGCGCTCTCACACATAAACCGATAACCGAACCGACATCGGCCGTTGACGTCCGTCAGTGACGATAAATTTTTTTATTTATTTATTTATTACAGTCTTTTAGACTTATATTGCAACAAAGATTTAACATTCTTATAATTAGATTTTAGATTTAAAATGTAAATATTAAATATTAAATACAAAATACAAAATGCTCTACAGAAATTTTTAAATAACATTATTTCTTTATCACTGCAATTATTTTATGTCAATATAAACGCATGCAATTTTCTGGAAGTTATGTAGACGGTTGGAAAGGCCGAGTTTCCAATCCGCGCTATACTTTTTGGGTTACTCCATTTATTGATATCTCCTGGGTGGTCAAAAAGGCCGAGTTTCCGATCCACCCAGTCGCGCTTTCGTGACGGTTGACGGTTGGAAAGGCCTAGTTTCCAATCCGCTCGTTTATTGTTTATTATCTAAGGGTTTAGGTAGTCGGAAAGGCCGAGTTTCCGATCCGCCTAGTCTCGATATCTTGGTGGTTGGAAAGGCCTAGTTTCCAATCCACGCTATTGTTGATACATCACTATCTTGTAGGCTGCGTTCTACAATAGTCAAATAGCAGCCGCTTGAAAAGAGTGATAGTATCACAATTTTTTATAGCCTCTGGTAACACTGGACCACAAATTTCAACTTTTTCTCTTTACCAGAAACGCCGTTATGAAATTCTTATGTAAAATCACCCCCTGATTCCGAAAATCAAGG